>NC_090377.1:30479795-30651959 GCF_036365525.1 Heterodontus francisci | reverse complement strand
TATCCTGGCCTGTGGGCCGTACGTTGGACGACCCTGAGTTAATTCTTCATCAGAACTGGAAAAAGTTAGAGATGTAACAGGTTTTAAGCAAATACAGAGGCAGGGGAAGTGGGTGGGGAGGAAAGAACAAAAGAGAAGGTCTCTGGTCAGGTGAAAGGCAGGAGAGATTAAAATTCAAGAGGGATGATGACGCAAGGTAAAAGGAGAAGATAATGGGATAAGTAATGGGGAAAAGTGGTATTTCTAACATCTGCAGCCTGAAAAAATCGGGGCCGCAGTTAAGATCTGAATCCGTTGAACTCGTGTTGAGCCTGGAAGGCTGCAAAGTGTCTATTCGAAAGCTGAGATGTTCCTTGAGCTTATGTTGAGCTTCGTTGGGAATAGTGTAGGAGACAGGATGGAGAGGTCATAGTGGGAGTGGTGTGAAGAATTAAAATGACAGGCAACCAGAAGCTTTTGGTCATGCTTGCGACCAAACGGAGGTGTTCCGCAAAGCAGTCACCTAATTTGTGTTTGGTCCTCCAAATGTACAGAGAATATTAAATATATTAAATTGAAAGAAGTACAAGTAAATTTCAGTCTAGTCTGGAAGGAGTGATTGGGACCCTGGCAGGTGCAATGGGAGGAGGTTAAGGACAAATGTTGCATCCTGCCACTTGTATAGGAACTAAATCGGATGCGTACGTAGGATTGCATTGGGTATAAGGCACAGAAACAGACCATTTGGCTCAAGCAGTCCATGCCGGTGTTTCTGCTCCACTCAAACCTTCTGCCATGTTTCCTCATCTAAATCTATCATCGTAACCTCTATTCCCTTCTCCGTCATATGCTTGTCTTGCTGTCCTTGAAATGCATCTATACTTTTCATCTGGCACTCATCAGGACAATCCACAAGAATACCAGTGTAAGGGAAAGCAGCAACTTTATACTGTATGCGAAGTGAGTGCTGATTGGTTGGCAAGTGAACTCTGATTGATAGAGGTATTGCCATGGAGAAGCTAGCTGGTGAAGCTAGCTTTTTCATGCTTCTACTATGCGGTAGCCACTAACAGGATGTTGCCGTGAACCCAAAAAGACGTCCTGCCTATCACACGAATGAGTAACATTATATATGAATTCATTGTCAGTGTGATGGTAGGTATGTCGGCTGTACATCCCAAAGACTGATTGTATCAAACAACATGTCCCTTCCACTGGTTCGCAACAGTCATGGTACAGGCTGTACCAAACCAGCTCGTGCTTGCAAAATTCAAAACGCAGTATCAAACTTTAGATGTGATTCTGCGATTGAACAACATTTGTTAAATAATCCTCACTGTACTAAGAATTACGCTAATAGCCATTTAAGATGGTCAGTAGGGCTCGCAGAGTGGCGCATTTGCGTACTGGAAGCTACATATATTAATACGCAGGGCCCGTTCTTTGCAGACAGAAAGAACATATACGCAGATTTGCGCCTGTTTCAGCTAAACAAAATAAGTGACGGCCATTTGCTGGTTCATTTCTCCGGGCAATGCTTTGACCAATCACAGTCAAGCTGCCTGGTTTAAAATTTCAAACAAAGCTTGACAATTAACTGTCAGTCACCATAAACTGGTGCTTCTCCATGGCAACACCTCTATCAATCAGAGTTCACTTGTCAACCAGTCAGCACACTCTTCTCATACAGTATAAAGTTGTTGCTTTCCCTTATATTGGTATTCTTGCAGATTTGTCCTGGTGAGTGCAAGACGAAAAGCTTCGATAACATGTCTCTATTTTCAGCCAATGCTCAAGTTCTTTAGTACCAAATGACTATTTGTTGCAACCGCTCCCTGTGGTGGCAGGTTCCCCATTCTCACCACTCTTTGGGTAAAGAGGTTTCTTCTGATTTTCCTTATTGCAAAGGGGTGGGGGTGTTGGGGTGATTGAGGAATGGATCAGGGTCCCTTCAGAATGATGGCAGGAGAGGGGAAGATGTATTTGGTGGCATCATGCTGGAGATGGCAGAAATGGTGAAGGATGATCCGTTGAATGTGCAGGTAGTTGGGTGGAAGATGAGGACGAAGGGGATCCTATCGTAGTTCTGGGAGAAAAAGGAAGGGATGAGCGCAGAAGTGTGGGAAATGGGACAAACAAAGTCGAGGACCTTGTTGGATGGAGGGGAATCCTCTTTGAGGAGAAAGGAAAACTGGTATTGAAGGTGGCATTGCCAAAACACATGCGAGGGAGATGCTAGGAGAATGGATAGAGTCCTTACAAGAGGGAGTGGAAGGAAGTATAGTAAAGGTAGCTGGGAGAGTCACTGGGCTTATAGTGAATATTGGTTGATAGCCTAACCCCAGAAATAGAAATAAAGATGTTGAGGCGATGGACCATGTGAGGTGAGGGAAGGGTGGAAATTGGAAGAAAGTTGGAGCTAGAGCAGGAGCGCTGATCGTCATTAGTGCACTGGAGAAAGAGGGAGGGAAGGGACCTGAGTGGGACTGGACCAAAGAATGTTCCATGTATCTCAGGAAAAGCAAGCATAACTGGGACCCATATGGGTAGTGGAGTCAAAGGAGGAGTATTCAATGTGGGAACATGTTCAGCCAGAGGGAGAGTGGTGGTGGTGATGATGGATGTGAACTGGTTGGACATCCATTCAAAGAAGAAGCAGAAGGCTCTCAGACTGTCATGTTGCATGATGGAAGTGTGGAGGGATTGGGCACCTGTGGTGAAAAGGAGATAGTTAGGGCCAGAAAACCATTAAACTGACGGGAGAGTGTGGGAAGAGATTGGACAAGGGAAGAAAACTAGTCAAGAAAGTGGTTGCATGGGACAAAAACTGGTTGAAACAATGGGTCTACCAGGGTAGTCCTGTTTGTGGATCTTGGAGGCAGTAGAAGTGAGTTGGGGGACTAGGTTCACTGTGGGAAACGATAGCTTGATGTTTGGTGTGATCATGGTCCAGGGGGAGAGATAGGAGGTGGTGTCAAAGATTGATGTCCAGCCTCTGCAAGGTGGAGTTTGGTTTTCTGAACATTATCAGCTGGTTTAATTGATAATGTTAGGGTTGGACCTGAGAGAATGGAGTGCTGCAAGTTCAGGAGGAGGTAGGTTAGCGTGAGTGAGGGGAGCAGAGAAATTGAGATGACTGGGAACGGCCATTGTGATATCAGTGAAAAGATCTGGAGGGGCTAAGAGGCCAGATGGAGAGGTCCAGATGGAACGAGAACAATGAAGACTCTTGCATAAAGGACAAAGAATTGTGCGTGGAGGCAATGAAACAAAAACTTTGTATTGTGCTGAGCTTGAAATTTATTGAGTTGGGGATGTAAGGGAATGAAGCTAAGGCATTTGAGGGCTGGTTGTTAGGGATCAAAGAGGGGAAGGTCAGAGACAGTAGTGCAAACATGGCAAGGGTGAGATTGAAAGGAGGAATGGGGGCAGATGAAAGAGATGGTGAGTAAGGATCTGGGGGGTGGGGGTGTGGTTGGTATCCAAGAGTTGTTGAAGCTTGTGATCCTTGACCCCTAAAAAGAGAAAAGTTTTTTCAAAGTGCCAGATGATGCAAAGGATGAAATGGAATTGTTTACTAGGGCTGCTTTGTGATAGTGAGTTGGTGCTGCTGTGGAGGGAGGTAGAGGGTGAGTATGTGGTGTATGTGAGGGTGGTGTATGACAGAGCCTAGAACTCTGTATGTGGAGAGAGCTGTGGTTCAAGGAATGCTGAATATCTTAGAGATATCTGTGACCATGAGTAGATCCAAAACATGAAGGGTGGGATTTCAGTTGAAACCTATGTGGAGACGGTTGCTGAGGAAAGGGCTGTGAAAGTGAATTTGGTGAATATCGGATCAAACACATGAAAGGAAACAGCACTGAAGATGAACCAATTATAAAAAGATTAACAGAGATCCCATCGGAGGGAAGAGCGTTGCTCGAAAAGTTGTGGCAGTGAATTAAACAAATACAAAAACATGGTACTGCGGAAACTTGAAATCTGAAATAAAAACACAAAATGCTGGTCCGACAGTATCTGTGGAGAGGGGAACAGTTTGATGACCTTTCATCAGAACTGGAAAAAGGTTAGAGATGTAAAAGGCTTTAAGCAAGTACAGCGGCAGTGCAAGTGTCTTACTTTTTTTTAAATTTACCAATCAAAAATGCAATTAACCACATTTGGATTGCCAATTCACTACATGTAGCTAATGGCTAACATACTGGGAAGCTTTGTCTTACCAGCAAAGTTGCTTCCTATTTGCACTTCCATGTCCACTGCACTGCTTACTCTAGTATACCTTCTGATATGAAATGAAGCTCATCTTCATAAAAGTAAAATTCTTGGTTGCACAATAATTCACAATAATTGTGCAATATACAAACTTAAGTATTTTTTATATCCTGTGGTGGTAATCATATAAGCTGGAAGATGCATTGTATGATGAAAATAGGAATATTATCCCATGTTATGCCCAATGAATTATTGTGTTCAGCTGGTCTTTAAGACCACAAGGTTCTGTTATCAGGTGGGAGGCTAATTGTTCTTGGGTACATGCTGGTTAGAGCTAAACTTAGTCAGCATGCGCAATTAATAAGCTTTTGGAAAATTGTTGCATGAAAAGATAGGATTTGTGTGGGGAAAAATATTGGATTGTAAGTTGATTTTTCTTTCTTCGTCTGACACGGAACAATTTGTTGGCACAAAAAAAAATTTACATTGCAGGAAGTATTTAAGGATTAATTTCCGACTGAAATTTGAAGTCTCTTTCACGAATCTTAGATCCTTACTGGAAGGTAAATAATATGTTTTTTTTTATTTTGAAATTAATGGTCCATGAAGCGATTTGCAGTTGTGGTTCCCTCAGGAGTAAAACGACCCTCTTCACTCACAAGAACAAAGAACCGTACAGCACAGAAACAGGCCATTCGGCCCTCCAAGCTTGTGCTGATCTTGATGCCTGCCTAAACTAAAACCTTCTGCACTTCTGGGGACCGTATCCCTCTATTCCCATCCTATTCATGTATTTGTCAAGATGCCTCTTAAACATCGCTATCGTACCTGCTTCCACCACCTCCCCCGGCTGCAAGTTCCAGGCACTCACCACCCTCTGTGTAAAGAACTTGCCTCGCACATCCCCTCTAAACTTTGCCCCTCTCACCTTAAACCTATGTCCCCTAGTAACTGACTTTTCCACCCTGGGAAAAAACTTCTGACTATCCACTCTGTCCATGCCGCTCATAACTTTTTGACAACCTCTATCATGTCGCCCCTCCACCTCCGTCGTTCCAGTGAAAACAATCCGAGTTTATCCAATCTCTCCTCTTAGCTAATGCCCTCCAGACCAGGCAACATCCTGGTAAACCTCTTCTGTACCCTCTCCAAAGCCTCCACATCCTTTTGGTTGTGTGGCGACCAGAATTGCACGCAATATTCTAAGTGTGACCTAACTAAAGTTCTGTACAGCTGCAGCATGACTTGCCAATTTTTATACTCTATGCCCCGACCGATGAAGGCAAGCATGCCGTATGCCTTCTTGACTACCTTATCCACCTGCGTTGCCACTTAGTGACCTGTGGACCTGTACGCCCAGATCTTTCTGCCTGTCAATACTCCTCTAAGAGTTCTGCCATTCACCGTATACTTCCCACCTGCATTAGACCTTCCAAAATGCATTACCTCACATTTGTCCGGATTAAACTCCATCTGCCATTTCTCCGCCCAAGTCTCCAACCAATCTATATCCTGCTGTATCCTCTGACCATCCTTATCACTATCCACAACTGTACCAACCTTTGTGTCGTCCACAAACTTACTAATCAGACCAGCTACATTTTCCTCCAAATCATTAATATATACTACAGACAGCAAAGGTCCCAGCACTGATCCCTGCGGAACACCACTAGTCACATCCCTCCATTCAGAAAAGCACCCTTCCACTGCTACTCTCTGTCTTCTATGACTGAGCCAGTTCTGTATCCATCTTGCCAGCTCACCTCTGATCCCGTGTGACTTCACCTTTTGTACCAGTCTGCCATGAGGGACCTTGTTAAAGGCTTCACTGAAGTCCATATAGATAACATCCACTGCCCTTCCTTCATCAGTCATCTTCCTCACTTCCTCAAAAAACTCAATCAAATTAGTGAGACATGACCTCCGCTTCACAAAACCATGCTGCCTCTCGCTAATAAGTTTGTTTGTTTCCAAATGGGAGTAAATCCTCTCCCGAAGAATCCTCTCTTATAATTTCCCTATCACTGACACGCAAGGCTCACCAGCCTATAATTTCCTGGGTTATCCTTGCTACCCTTCTTAAACAAAGGAACAACATTGGCTATTCTGCAGTCCTCTGGGACCTCACTTGTAGCCAATGAGGATGCAAAGATTTCTGTCAAGGCCCCAGCAATTTCTTCCCTTGCCTCCCTCAGTATTCTGGGGTAGATCCCATCAGGCCTTGGGGACTTATCTACCTTTAATGCTTTGGAAGACACCCAACACCTCCTCGTTTTTGATAATGAGATGACTGAGACTATCTGCCCTCCCTTCCCTAGACTCATCATCCACCAAGTCCTTCTCTTTGGTGAATACTGATGCAAAGTACTCATTTAGTACCTCGCCCATTTCCTCTGGCTCCACACATAGATTCCCATCTCTGTCCTTGAGTGGGCTAACCCTTTCCCTAGTTACCCTCTTGCTTTTTATATACGTATAAAAAGCCTTGGGATTTTCCTTAATCCTGTTTGCCTGTGACTTTTCATGACCCCTTTTAGCCCTCCTGACCCCTTGCTTAAGTTCCTTCCTACTGTCTTTATATTCCTCAAGGGCTTCGTCTGTTCCTAGCCTTCCAGCCCTTACGAATGCTTCCTTTTTATTTTTGACTAGGCTCACAATATCCTGCGTTATCCAAGGTTCCCGAAACTTGCCAAACTTATCCTCCTTCCTCACAGGAACATGCAGGTCCCTTCCTAATTTTATTTCATTTATCCTGTCTGCTAATTTCTCCACATGATTCTTTTGGTCAAAATAGTAGACAAGGGCCAGGATTTTGCTGTCATCAGCAAAGCAATGCTGTTCACCACTGACCCTTTAAGAAAGCGACGCTGAAAGATCTAGTGATATCTGTGGTGAGAATTTTAAAACTTGCAACATGCAGTTGATTGTAGCGTTCTTTTAATATGGATTCACAACATGGAGCTGCAATTATGTCAATCACATTAAAGAATTCTCACAACCAACCACGAAATGAAGAGCACTAAAATCAAATCCCATTTTAAAATTTTACATGGAACAAAATAACGATTGGGACATGCATGTTGAGTGAAGGTAGAAGCTGAAATATTGTGAAAAATATTTTAAAATTTTTTTTTGAAAAGATGAGTTTAAAAATCTAGGAATTATCATAATGAGACATTTAACAACATACACAAAGATGGGGAATTCATAGTGGAATTAATCCCTCGTGGCTGTAGCACTACTTTATGGTGCACTTTAGATGCAATATGGTTCGTTTTTATGTAAGGTTGCAGAATTGAAGACGTGTGATCATTTTAGTTTTCTTTTATATGCGTGAACTGGAATATTTTGTCTCTTATTTACTTGATGTCCTTGTAATTTCATTTCTTGTGATAATGCATCAATATGATCATTCCATATTTGCATAGCCTTAATTGTGACTTACAGTGCAAAAAAAAATTAGCAACTTCAATGAGGAATAAAACAGTCCTCAATGTACCACTGTTTTAACTGCCCTAGATTGTATTTTTGGGGGGATAGTATCCAGTGTTTGTGACATGCAGTTGATTTTTATTTAAATGTTATGTTTCCTTTTTTTAAAAATTCAAATTTATCATATCAAATCCAACTTTAATTTTCTTTTAGGTGCTATACTTGGTCGATCTGAGAAGCAAGTATGCATTTTTTATAATGCAGATTGGGAGAAAGATCGAACAAATGAGAGTGGAATTGAGCATTGTGATGGAGAAAAAGATAAACGACGACACTGTTTTGCTACGTGGAAGAACAATTCTGGCTCTATAGAAATTGTGAAACGAGGCTGTTGGCTGGACGATTGGAATTGCTATGACAAGTACGCAATAACATTGTGCTGTTTTTATCTTTTCATATTCACTTTTTAGAAAAAGGTCTTATCAATGCTCTTGAATTTTAGAAGTGCAGAATTCTTAAGTTTACATTCTGCAGCAAAAGTAAGTTTAAAAAAAAAAATTAAGGTCCATTGTAACCACTTGGCTGTGAACAAATGTCAAAGAAATCTGTATAATTTTGTTTTGTAGGGGTGAATGTGTCGAAACAAAAGAAAGCCCTGAAGTGTTCTTCTGTTGCTGTGAAGGCAGCAAGTGTAATGAGAGGTTCTTTTATGTCCCAGTCATTCAGGATCTACCATGTAGGTTTTATCTTCCTTATCTTTACATTTAAATGTTTAGATAATGGCTAATATGAACAAAAAGATGCAAGGAGTGATCTGAAATTCAAATCTTAAAATGTTAAATTTTTGTTTCAATGTAATTGAGCAATAGGTTAGTCTGTTGTGCATGTTTATCAATAGATGTAAGAAAGGAAACTGAATTCTGTTAATAAAGGATGAAATCAGTACAGTAATGAGAAATGACCTTGGCTTGGAAGATATGTTGAGCCAGTTTGGATGGAGATGAGAAATAGCAAGGGAAAGAAGTCACTGGTGGGAGTAGTTTATGGGTCCCATAACAGTAACTACACTGTAGGATTGAGTATAAATCAAGAAATACTGAGGGCTTATGAGTTCATAGAGTGTACTCGGGACAGTTTCTTTGAACAATGCATAGTGGAACCAACCAGGGAACAGGCTACTTTAGACCTGGTAATGTGTAATGAGACAGGATAAATTAATGGTCACATTGTAAAAGATCCTCTCGGGAAGAGTGATCATTACATGATAGAATTTCACATTCAGTTTGACGGTGAGAAGCTTGGGTCTAAAACTGTCTTAAACCTAAAGGCAATTGCAAATGTATGAAGGCAGTTGGCTAAAGTAGACTGAGAAAATAGGTTAAAAAGTAAGGCAATAGACCAGCAGTGGCAGACATTAAAGTAGATATGTCATAACTCTCAACAAAGATATATTCTATTGAGAAAGAAGGATTCTATGAGAAGGATGAACCATCTGTAACTAACTAAGGAAGTTGAGGATAGTATCAAATTGAAAGAAAAGGCATAAAATGCTGCAAAGATTAGTGGTAGGCCAGAAGATTAGGGAAATTTTAGAAACCAGCAAAGGATGACTTAAAAAAAGGGAGAAATTAAAATAGAGTAAACTAGCAAGAAATATAAAAACAAACAGTAAGAGCTTCTCCAGGTATGTAAAAAGGAAGCGAGTAGCTAAAGTAACCATTGGTCCCTTAGAGGGTGAGACTGGGGAATTAATGGGAAGCAAAAAATGGCATAGACTTGAACAAGTTTTTTGATATCTGTCTTCACAGTAGAAGACACAAAAGAAATCCCAAGAATAGTAGAAAATCAAGAGGCAATAGGGAGGGAGAAACTTATAATCACTATAACTAAAGAAAAAGTACTAGGAAAACTAATGGGACTAAAGACCGACAAATTCACAGGACCTGATGGCCTGCATCCTAGGGTGTTAAAAGAAGTGGCTGCAGAGATGGTAGATGCATTGGTTGTAATTTTCCAAAATGCCTTAGATTCTGGAAAGATCCCAGCGGTTTGGAAAACAGCAAATCTAACACCTCTATTCAAGAAAGGAGGGAGACAGCAGGAAACTATAGGTCAGTTAGCCTAACATTTGTCATTGGGGAAATGCAAGACTCCATTATTAAGGAAGTAGTAGCAGGACATTTAGGAAATCATAATGTAATCAGGCAGAGTCAACATGGTTTTATGAAAAGGAAATCGTATTTGACAAAGTTATTTAGAGTTCTTTGAGGATGTAACAAGCAGGGTGAATAAAGGGTAACCAGAAGATGTAGTGTATTTGGATTTCCAAAAGGTATTCAATAAGGTGGCACATAAAAGTTACTGTACAAGATAAGATCTCATGGTGTTGGGGGTAATATATTAGCATGGCTAGAGGATTGGCTAACTATCAGGAAACAGAGGGGTCGGGATTTTCAGGCTGGCAAACTGTAACTAGCGGGGTGCCACAAGGATCCCTGCTGGGGCCGCAGCAATTTACAAGCTATATTAATGACTTGGATGAAGGGACAGAGTGTATTGTAGCCAAAATTGCAGACGATACAAAGATAGGAAAGCAAGTTGCGAGGAGGGCGTAGAGTCTGCAAAGAAATATAGATAGGTTAAGTAAGTGGGCAAAAGTTTGGCAGATGGTGTATAGTGAGGTTGTCCACTCTGGTAAGTAGAATAGAAAAGCAGAATATTATTTACGTGGAGCGAGACGACCGAATGCTGTGGTACAGAGGGATCTGGGTGTCGCCGTACATTAATCTGAAAAAATTAGTATGTAGGTACAGCAAGTAATTAGGAAGGCAAATGGAATGTTGACCTTTATTACAAGGGGGATGGAGTATAAAAGCAGGGAAGTCTTGCTACAACTGTACAGGGCATTGGTGACACCACACCTAAAGTGCTGTGTACAATTTTGGTCGTCCTTAAGGAAGGATATACTTGCATTGGAGGCAGTTCAGAGACGATTCGCTGATTGCTGGGATGAAGAGGTCTTATGAGGAAAGATTGAGCAGTTTGGCCCTATACCCATTGGAGTTTAGAAGAATGAGAGGTGATCCTATTAAAACATACAAGATTCTGAGGGGGCTTGAAAAGGTAGATGCTGAGAGGAATCTTCTCCCCCATTTAAGACAGATGAGGAATTTCTTCCCTGAGAGTTGTTAATCTTTGGAATTCTCTCTCAGAGCAACGGAGGCTAGGTCATATACTCAAGGCTGAGTTAGAACAGATTTTTGATCTACAAGGGTTATGGGGCAGGCAGGAAAGTGGAGTTGAAACTATTTTCGGATCAGCCATGATCTTATTGAATGGCGGAGCAGGCTCGAGGGGTTGAGTGGCCTACTCCTGTTCCTTTTTCTTATGTTCATACCTTGCATTTGGAGTGTTGGATTTATATATTTTTTTTAAATGCTAAGCTTTATCATTCATATTGAAACTCAGTGCATCTTTCCCATTTGCTCATCTTGTGTGTCAAACACTATACAAATAAAATTGCTGTGCACTGCCTTCAAGCTATTTTTCTCCCTTGTAGTAGTCCTGTAGTCTGCTTCCAGCTTGCAGTGATTTTAATGGCTTGATCTGCATTTGAGCCTCCTTTTTGACTAGCTCGACATCATGTAAAAATAAAATAAAGAACTTGCATTTATATAACCTCTTTCATGACCTCTGGTCCCTGGTGAGGATGAGAGGAAGGGAAAAACTGGTGAATTTTCAAGTGTAGTCACTGTTGTAGGGAGATGTGGCTACCAGTTTTAGCACAGCAAGGTACCACAAACAGCAATAAGGTAATGACCAGACAATCTGTTTGTGGTGTTGGTTGAGGTATAAATTTGGGCCAGGACACAGCTCTTTTTCAAATAGTGCCATGAGATCTCTTGCATTCACCTAAAAGGGCAGACGGACTTCAGTTTAATGTCTCATCTGAAGACAGCATTACTGACGTTACAGTGTTTCGTCAGAGGCAAGAATGGTACCACTAAGTCAAAGGAAGGAAGTATTTCTCTTCGTGGTTTTCATTTGTAAGTCTCTGCACAGTTTTATGACTCTTCTGCTTTCAGCACTTTTGCTGTGTTTCAGTAATTCAATTTCATTTTACCACTGGCAAACAAATACATTCCTTGACTATATCTGATATCTGGTGTTGGAAATAAATCTACTTTTATTTTATGCCAGTCTGTTGGCTGCAGAGCATCCATCTATATACAAATACCTGGCTGTGTTGCACGTTCTGAAAAAGTGGACACAGATACTTGTATGAGCACAAAAACAAAAAGTACTGGAAATACTCAGCAGGTCTGGCAGCATCTGTGAAGATAGAAGCAAAGTTAACGTTTCAGGTCTGTGATCCAGAACCCTGATGAAAGGTCGCAGTCCTGAAATGTTAACTTTGCTTCTATCTTCACAGATGCTGCCAGACCTGCTGAGTATTTCCAGCACTCATTGTTTTTATTTCAGATTTCCAACATCTGCAGTATTTTGCTTTTATTATTTGTATGAGCACCTCTGGGGATGCTGTCAAACTTTGTACATAAAGATTTCAGTGAAGAAAAGCCACTCCCTTCCTGATGGTTTCTTCTAGGTTCTAGGAACAGTTGGTCTTTAATTTACCTTGAAAATGCACAGCATTAACTCTTGCGGCTTAAAAAATTTAATCTACAGTGACATCTTAGCGGTAGAATAATATGCTGCGCATTAGGTGATGTAAGGTACCTGTCCTTTTTTGTAAAAAAAAAATCAAATAAAATAAAAACAGAAGAAATGCTGGAAAAACTCAGCAGGTCGGGCAGCATCTGCGGAGGGAAAAACAGAGTTAATGTTTCGGGTCAGAACTGGGAAAAATTAGAATAGTAGTAGGTTTTAAGTAAGTGAAAGGCGGGAGAGTGGGAAAAGAAAGAAGGATGCTCTCTGAGAAGGTGGAAGACAGGAGAGATTAAATGGCAAAAGAGTTGGTGGTGCAAGGCCAAAGGGAGTAACAATGGGACAAATAAAGAAACAATAGATTTGTGTAGAGGAGTTGTGATTGGTAGCATGATCAACAGCTGCTGTATGAGAGAAAAACAAGAGTCAACCCAAACCTGCAAAGAATTCTCTACCCAAGAGGGTTATGGAAGCTCAATCATTGAGCATGCTCAAGATAGAAATCAATATGTTTTTAAATACTAACAACATCATGGGATAGTGGGGGAAAAAATGGCGGAGAGGTAGATGATCAGCCATGACCTGTTTGAATGACGGAGCAGGCTCGACGGGCCGAATGGCCTACCCCTGCTCCTATTTCCTATGACCCTATAAAAGGAAACAAAATTGGGGCAGAGGTTACAGTCTGAAATTGTTGAACTCAAGTGTTGAGTCCGGAAGGCTGTGAAGTGCCTAATGGAAAGATGAGGTACTGTTCCTCGAGCTTACATTGAGCTTCATTGGAACACTGCTGGAGACAGAGGGCAGAGAGGTCAGCTTGAGAGCAAGGTGGAGAGTTAAAATGACAGGCAATTTTAAGCTCAGGGGCACATTTGTGCACTGAATGGATGTGTTCCATAAAGCAGTTTCCCTAAGTTAGAGCAGACAACATCATGAGAAGTACACATATATCACTGTTTCCCCTGGAAGGAGTGTTTGTGACTTTGGATGGTGAGGTGATTAAAAGGCATGTGCTGCATTTCCTGTGCTTGTACCGAAAGTTGCCGTGGGAAGAGGAACAGGTGTTGGGGTGATTTGAGGAGTGAACCAGGATATAGATGAAGGAACGGTCCCTTTTGGAATGCCGGGAGGGGAGGGAGAGGTGTGTTTGGTGGTGGCATCATGCTGGAGATGGTGGAAATGGCGGTGGATGAATATGGAGGCTGGTGGAGTGGAAGGTGAGGACAAGGGGAGCCCTATCATGGTTCTGGGAGGGAGGTGAAGGGGTGAGCGCAGTAGTGTGGAAAATAGGATGGGCACAGCCGAGGGCCCTGTCGACCATGGTGGGAGAGGGAATGTTGGTTGAGGAAAAAGGAAGACATATCAGAAGTGCTGGTATGGAAAACTTAATCTATTCTCCAACTTTCTGTGAGCAAAACCAAGGAAGATACATTAGTTGATAAAAATATTATGAGAAGCAAAAGTACTTTATAATAAACACATTCTACCATAGAAACATTCAACTTCGAAGTTGTATTGTTTACATTTGTAGGTTTCTGAAAATGCTAAATAATTTTTACAGGGTAGTCCTTGTGATATTGGATCTTGGAAAGTGCTTATGCATGTTTGGCATCAGTTATTCCTGATCATAATTTATAATCATTGGTACTTTGACGGCAAGAGCAATTTTTGTTTTCCTGTGTTAAAAGTTCTAAATGACTTTACTTTTGTAATTTGATTTGGTTGGTTGTGTTGAATTCTGCTATGCTTCAGGGGTGTAGCCTTTGGCCACCTGAGGAAGCGAGTGTTTGAATATCGCGACATCAAAACTGAAACCAAGCTCATGGTCTACCATGCAGTCATGATCCCTACCTTACAGAATGGGGCTGAAACATGGAGAATGTATAGGAGGCACTTCAAAGCACTGGAGTCATATCATCAACACTGCCTGCTCAAGATCCTACATATCAAATGGGAGGACAGGCGCACTAACACCAGTGTCCTCTTACAAGCAGGCACCACGAGAATCGAGGCTATGATTATCTGCCGTCATCTTTGTTAGGTTAGTCATATCGTTTGGATGTCAGATACCAGGCTCCCAAAGCAGATTGACTTCTCCCAGCTCAGTCAGGGCAGACGCACCAGAGGAGGACAGAAGTGCTTCAAGAATGTGCTGAAAGCCAACAACAACATTGACATCAATGTTTCATCCTGGGAGACAATCGCCCTGGACCGAACCAGATGGAGGCAGAGTCTGTGGGAAGGATTCCAGCATTTTGAGACCCAACGACGAAAAAATAGAGGAAAAGCGAGAGCGACGAAAGGAACAAGCCATGACCTGAACTAATAATACACGACCAGGCATCCCACATGGCAACAAATGCCGTACGTGCCATAAGGTCTTTAGATGCCGAATTGGCCTCATCAGCCATCTTCGGACTCATGAAAGACAATCATCCTCACCTGCGAGGGATAGCCAATAATAATAGACCATAAATCAACTTGAGTTATAGAACTTAATTAATACTGATAGTTTTAAAATTTGTACAGTATCTGTTTAAGCAGCTGAATCACAAATATGTTTGCTCTTGAATGTACAATGTTCATGTCATTAATTCATTTGGGTGCTAGGCGGTTACATTGTATAATTAAGATTTTTGCAGTTTTAATTGCAATAGTTAAATTATTGGTTCATTTTCTAGGCTGGGTTGTTCGGTAATAGAAGAGTTGTAAAATTGTGAAATTTGTGCTATTAAAATACCAGCTGCAATTAGTCATGACTTAATTAGGAAAAGTGCTTTGTTCTGAGTTTTTGATGACTGTGGTCGTCCCATCCAAATTGATATAATTAGTTAAATCTCTTTGAAGTTAATTAATTATCCACAACAGCGTTTAATCTTGTAACAGCTAACAGACTTGAGTCTGGACATTTGTTTGAGAGATCTGGTCAAACCAGAATATGACTTGCAGAAATTTTTGTCCTGTTTTAAAGATTGGGGTAACCCAGATATAAAATGAATCTGCTAAAATAATTGCTCAGAGATGCTTTATCTCTCAGCCACAACGATTTAACCTAGGTGTGGATTGTGCATTTTAGTTTGTTATGAAGTTGATAACTGAGTCAGCAGGTGTCACAGACCTATCCTGTGGATGATGCTACAATTCTAAACTCTGTTCACCTTCTCATTAGCATTCCATGCTTTATGATGGTCTAAGCTCTGTAGAATTTTTATGAAAATCTGTACCTTTTTTTCAAACATCAGTAGAGTATTGTTTTGATCATGATTGATTGACCCTTCCACTTTCAAATCGTGTAAGAGAAATGAATTTTTCTGCATCCTGTTCTTTGTTAGATTTCTGAAAAATTTAGGAGCTCTAGTTGCTAGTCGGCATTTAAGTATACCACAAAGGAAGTCATGAAAGATGATCCTGGAATAATTATTTGCTGGACTTTTTGTAACTTGAGATGAAGGGAAGCTTGAAAAAGGATAGACTATTTCAAGGTCTTCTGTGTATATTCATTGGGCTATTTGGTATAATTTTTGTTATATATTTCATGTATGAATAAATGTAGTGTTAGCCTGTACAAATCTGATTTTGCACATGGTATTTTCTGTTGACTGAAGACTGGACATTGCACATATATTCTTTTGAGTAGGTTACTGCAACGTATGCCAGCCAAGAGCGACGTCTCAATTCATTCCATCTTCGCTGCCTTCGGAGAATACTTGGCATCAGGTGGCAGGACTATATCTCCAACACAGAAGTCCTTGAAGCGGCCAACATCCCCAGCTTATACACACTACTGAGTCAGCGGCGCTTGAGATGGCTTGGCCATGTGAGCCGCATGGAAGATGGCAGGATCCCCAAAGACACATTGTACAGCGAGCTCGCCACTGGTATCAGACCCACCGGCCGTCCATGTCTCCGTTATAAAGACGTCTGCAAACGCGACATGAAATCGTGTGACATTGATCACAAGTCGTGGGAGTCAGTTGCCAGCATTCGCCAGAGCTGGCGGGCAGCCATAAAGACAGGGCTAAATTGTGGCGAGTCGAAGAGACTTAGTAGTTGGCAGGAAAAAAGACAGAGGCGCAAGGGGAGAGCCAACTGTGCAACAGCCCCAACAAACAAATTTCTCTGCAGCACCTGTGGAAGAGCCTGTCACTCCAGAATTGGCCTTTATAGCCACTCCAGGCGCTGCTTCACAAACCACTGACCACCTCCAGGCGCGTATCCATTGTCTCTCGAGATAAGGAGGCCCAAAAGAAAGAAAGAAAGAAAACTGCAATTAGGAATATTTGGACCTAGGCTATGTTATTATCTGCAAGGCAGGAAGCGCAAAATACAGATTTTTGATTGATAAGGGATATGGCCCGCTTATGGTAACAACATAGTCCATTTGAGCAAGAGCCTGTAACGTGGATAAATATTAGCATGCTGAACTTCTCAACTTTGTAACATCTGATTTTTCATTACTAGGAGTTATCCGATTCCTTTTTTTAAATGGGGGACTTGACGTTCCTTTCAGTATCTAGATTTATGAGAAAATTCAAATTTTGAAGTGATGGCTTGGTTGAGATTTGTGTTACCAGTGTGCATTGTTATAAGGCTGTGTTTGCTGACAACGCAAACACTAGGAGGTGCGGTACTTGCACATGCGCAAATGCAGCCTTATGCACTGAAACGTCGCTGTCTGACATTTTTGGCAGCTGCCAGTAATAAAGATGGCACTGCTCAAATTATCACAAAAACAAATGAAAATCAAATCCCCAGTGGCGCTGAACACCCCCCTCCATTCCACCCTCAACAGAACCCCGATCCTGCGCTTCTCTTCGCCAATGCCTCCTGCACCCGTCTGCTCGCCGCTTCCTCCCCCTTCGCTGCTTTTTTTTTAGTGATACAGCACTGAAACAGGCCCTTCGGCCCACCGAGTCTGTGCCGACCAACAACCACCCATTTATACTAACCCTACAGCAATCCCATATTCCCTATCACCTACCTACACTAGGGGCAATTTACAACGGCCAATTTACCTATCACCTGCAAGTCTTTGGCTGTGGGAGGAAACCAGAGCACCCGGGGAAAACCCACGCAGACACAGGGAGAACTTGCAAACTCCACACAGGCAGTACCCAGAATCGAACCCGGGTCCCTGGAGCTGTGAGGCTGCGGTGCTAACCACTGTGCCGCCCCCCCCCCCCCCCCCTAACCACTTGCCTCGCCCCCTCCCCTTTGCTGTGCTCCCTGCTCCCTCCTGCTTTTGCATTCCGCTCCCTCACGCTTTTGCTCTTTGCTCCCTCATGCCGCTCCCTCCCACTTGCAGTCTCCCTCCTCTCCCCTGCCTATCTTGTCACTCTCGCTCTCTCCCCCACTTCGTCCGTGCGGGGAAGAGAGACGGAAATCTCAGGAGGGAGCAAGGAGCCTAGCAAAGGGGGGAGAAGTGGCAAGGCGGGGAGCGAGTGGCTGACCGGTCAGCATGTGGGGGGTGGGTGGGTGGCAGTGAAGCGGGAAGCGAGTGGCCGACAGGTTGACGGGGGGGCGGTGGGGGGGGTGAAGTGGGGGGGAGCGAGCAGAATAATGCATGTGCATGAATTAGTCCAGGCAAGCTAGGTGTTGACTTAGGCCGCGCGTGCGCAGTACCATACTGACAGCAAGAGTCCGTTCTGCACGTGTGCGAAGCTGGGAGCACTCCGATGACGTTGGCGCGGGGCTGCGTTGTCAGGGCTCACTTTGTTATAATTGCACTTTTAGCAGATATGCTAAAGTTTAATTCTGTATTTTAGTCTGCATGAGAGTTATTCTGGTGCCGAATCACTTGAAATGTTTAGCTCTTAAGATGATTTGTTTGTGAAATTTCATTATTCTTGATTTTCAGAAAGTGTAGGACCTAGTTTTCTCCTATAAAAGTACAGAATTGATTTTATTTACCTTTTTGGCTTTTCTAATTCCAGTTAAATAGTGGATTTGTGGGAAGAGTTTTGGCAATTGAAATTGTGGGTTTTTGAACCCAGCATTGGGTTCTCACCTCACTTTTCTATCTCCCTCTCACCCAAAAGCAAGTGCTTTATGTATGCAAATTAATTCTAAATTGGGATCAAAAGAACAATGGATACCATGAATGAGAATCAAATCCTGCCCTGCTGCTGAGGAATTGTTATTAGTCAGATTAAGGATGTGTTTTATTCCAGCATCTTGCCTAGAATTAAACCATAAACTCCAAATCTGCTTTCATGTTAAATGGCTCCTTGAATGTTATGTGATATTCCAGGAACTGTTTAGTAAAGTAAGAGCCCACCCACACCTGAGCTATGGCTATTTCTTGGACCAACATCAGCAATTGCCTTAAAATCACTTTGTATCAGATTTTCAATAAAACTTTCAATAACTAAATTCCATGCATTAGATCCTGGTTTAGATTCTAAAATGGGTGTGCTGTGCTCTGTATGTATTGATGTTCACTGAATTGTCATGTTATAATAAATTGTTTGTCTCTGTTGGAGGTAAATAACTAAAGTTTAGTATCTGAGGTTCACAATTGGTTTGTAAATATATTATAACTGGAGTCATGTACAGTAATTGAAATGGGAGGATTGAATATTTTTATTTCTAAATAGTGTTTCAAACCTAGTTCACTCCAGCACTAGAGCTCTTAGTGAAGTGATTAAATCTTTAGAGTTTGTTTGGGGGTATGGCTGTGACGTAACTCGCTTGCTACAAAACTCGTAACTATTTTCTCCTTTCCTCCGCAGCAACATCAAATCCGGTTACACCGAGGCCGCCACTGTTCAACATTTTGCTTTATTCACTGGTACCCATCATGGGATTTGCTGTAGTTGTGCTGTTCTCTTTCTGGATGTATAGGCATCACAAATTGGCATATCCACCAGTACTTGTTCCAACTCAGGTATGGCTCCATGTCCTCTTATCTGTTACATCTTAGCATACTCTTATTTATAAAAGTAAATGTACAAAACTTTGAGTAGTTTTACAGACTAATGCACCTGGCCTTGGTCTTTGCCTGTTTGAAGCTTATTGAGCGTTCTGGTATGGAGTTCCAGTCATTAAGTGACAAAATCATTGGCATGCTGAACTTGGGGTCCAAGTTCATGATAGGTCTTACCATTAAGCAGAGCTCTGCAGCAGGAGCGAAAGTTCTTGACATCGACACACTTGTCTTTTTTTATTTTTTTCCTTTAGAACCTTCTCTTTTTCATCTTCTTAACCTGGGTTGTAACTGGGTTTGAAGGTGATAGAAGGATGTGGAACCAAGGCGGATGGAATTAAGATACAGATAAGCCATGATCTCATTGAATGGCAGAGCAGGCTTAATTAGCCTTTTCCTGTTCCTATGCTATCTTAAGTGTAATCATTGTCTATATAGTCGAAAGTTTAATGTAAGTTTAAATTGGTTAATTATTATTAACATAATTTTGTCACCAACCTCAAAAGAACAACCCTATGAATAATAGCAAAGCCTTCTTTTATTCTCTCCTTACCATCTTGAGTAGAATCAACCCAGACGCAAGCAGCAGCAGCCAGCAGGGCGCAGAGTAGCCCACACGTGCCAGTGAGTCCATAGGACATACCTCCAGATGTCTGAGCACCAGTGTCAGAGACGACTGTGGATGACCGGAGAGGCCATCACACAGCTATGCGCACTGCTGAATAATGACCTGTATCCAATGTGCTTTAGTGGTCACCCTATGCTTGCAGCCCTCAAAGTGACTGTGGCCCTAAACCTCTACGCCTGTGGATCATTCCATGGATCAATTGGTGACGTGTGGGCGCTCTCAATCCGCAATGCACCGCTGAATAAAGAAGGTCACTGATGCTTTGTAGAACATAGAACATTACAGCGCTGTACAGGCCCTTCAGCCCTCGATGTTGCGCCGACCTGTGAAACCATCTGACCTACACTATTCCATTTTCATCCATATGTCTATCCAATGACCACTTAAATGCCCTTAAAGTTGGCGAGTCTACTACTGTTGCAGGCAGGGCGTTCCACGCCCCTACTACTCTCTATGTAAAGAAACTACCTCTGACATCTGTCCTATATCTATCACCCCTCAACTTAAAGCTATGTCCCCTCGTGTTTGCCATCACCATCCGAGGAAAAAGGCTCTCACTATCCACCCTGTCCAACCCTCTGATTATCTTATATGTCTCTATTAAGTCACCTCTTCTCCTCCTCTCTAACGAAAACAACCTCAAGTCCCTCAGCCTTTCCTCGTAAGACCTTCCCTCCATACCAGGCAACATCCTAGTAAATCTCCTCTGCACCTTTTCCAAAGCTTCCACATCCTTCCTATAATGCGGTGACCAGAACTGCACGCAATACTCCAGGTGCGGCCGCACCAGAGTTCTGTACAGCTGCAGCATGACCTCGTGGCTCCTAAACTCGATCCCCCTACTAATAAAAGCTAACACACCATATGCCTTCTTAACAGCTCTATTAACCTGGGTGTACAGGAGGGCCTGCCACTATATCCGCTTCTGGACAGACCCTGAGAGTCAGGCCAAGATGGCTGTTGGATTTGGGGCCGTTGTGGGATTACCACAGGTGTAAGGTGTCATCAATGCACACATGTGGCCATCAAGGCTCCCATGGAAAAACCAGCCACCTTCATAAACACTTTCACTCCATTAGTGTCCAATTTGTGTGCGACCACAGGAAGCACTTCCTGCAAGTGTGTGCCCGCTTTCCAGGCAACTGCCATGACTCCTTCATACTGCACCAGTCCCAGGTGTTCACTCCCCCCAGCGTCCTCAGGTCGGCACCCTGTCTCCGGTCCTGGGCGCCTCCCTGCTGTTGTGGGCCCTCTTCTCCTGAAAGAGCAAGGTTGAAGATATTGAACATTGGAAAACGTCAACATCACGGTTGTACCAACATGGGCCCTTCATCAAAACCTGGGGGATGCTTGGTCTGGCATACGGACTGATCCTGTCATGGGTCTGATGTGCTCTGAGGTACTAATGAGGGAGACTTGATTCATATATGCAGCCAGTCATGTGCTGCCTGACCTCCCTGTCTCTGAAATGGCAGTGGCACCCATGTGGCATACTGTGTGAAGACAATGAGATCACACTGAGCAATTTGGAAACGTGCCGCTTATCTTGGCTGAACAAAGAAGGTCATTTACTCTCTTAGAACACTGCACCCAGTTTCAATGATTGACTCCATGGCTGCTCACCACCTCTGCAATCTCCGTCCAGGCTTGCTTGGTCAGACAGGAATACCTCTTCTTGCCATCGCTGGGGAAAAGGACCTCCCGCTGTTGCCTTGAGGGTGGAGGAGAATAAGCATGGAGGCATCACTCCACTTTGGGGCCACCCTTGATCGTCCATTTGCCGTTGTTGAAATGATGCCTGGAGGGCTGCTTGCAGTTGAAGTAACGTTTTGAAGTGCACAGACTTTTAGCCTCAGGAACCTGATGCTGAAAAAAAAAAATGCACAGAGTAAATGCAGGGTTGGCAACCTTTTAAAAATGCGCCAGCTCCTGCATCAGGTGACGCTGTTCATGGCAACGCCAAGGCCGCCCTGCCACATGATTGGGGGTGGGGGCAGCTGCCATGAATATGTAAAATGGTCACCGGCCGAGTTATCACAACGGTGTGGTGGTCCCATGGGGGACGGCTGCCATGTTCCGCACGGCGGCGGGAATACAAAATCCAGCCTTGTGTTAGTATACTGAGCCGACACAATCTTAAGCTTCCCTGTCTTTGTTCAGCCTTGTTTGTCCTTCTTTGGGTTCTTTGTAAATGATGATAATTGTAGTAATAGTATTAGCACTCCATACATTCATGTGAAGGTACTACCACTTTAAAGCAAGACCAACAGAATTAAGACTCAGGCTATAATTAAAAAGAAAAAAAATGCCAAATCTGAAATGAAAATATTTAAGTGTTGGAACAGCAGGATCGTTGTCATTTCTAAGCTGAAGACTTGGTTAATATTTCAAATGTAGATGCTTTGTCAGGACTGGTTGCCAATAATGTAATTTTTAAAGCATAGACTGGTGTATGTATCTTTGCTGCAAAACAAATTACCAGAATTTAGTCATTTCTGAGGATTCGTATTGTAAAGTGTTAGTGCCCTCTACTGTTTGTGAAATGCATTCAGTTGATCTTGTTGCATGGAATTAATTCTCTATTTGTAGGAATGTAATTATTTCCTTCAGCTAAGTTTATCAAAGTTTAGATTTGACTTTTTAACTTTGCAATGTCTATGTAAATTCTGTGCCAAATACCAATTTCTAAATTAAGTCTATGACTATGCTATATAGCTATAGTGATAGAACAATGGTCTGTCTAAATTCAGTGCATTTTCATCCAAGGTAAATGTCTCAATTCAGGATTTTATTTTTTCCCCACTTTTCTTGCAGAGTTTGGAAATGAGTTACTTTGAAGTGCTGAGTTTTAAAGTAGTCAGGTCACAGGTTTAAAATTCTCCTTACAGCCACTAAAACAAAGAAGGGATTGATGAGTTAATGAGCCAGCTATCCTTACTGTTTTCCACAGTGATCAGGAACATTAAGAATTCAATCTCTCACTTGTAGGTCATCCATGAGACAGTGGGCTGGATTTTACCTTAGGCGGACGGGAATTCGCCACCGACGTGAAAGTCAGTGGTGAACCCATTTCCGCCTAGCCCGGGGATCCATCCTGCATTTTACGAGTCTCCGGGCTTTAATTGTTCTGAGGCGGGATTTCCACCCACTTGAGGGAGGAGGTCCCATCTCAGTGAGCTGCCGGCCGATCAGCGGGCCGGCAGCTCTTAGTCCCAGCAGAGCCACCGGGAGCGGTGGCCACTGCTGGGACTGCAGCCTCGCCGACGCCAGGGAGTCTGGAGGGAAGGTAAGTTGGGCTTGCCTCATCAGGGGGATCGGTCCTTCCCTGGTGAGGCTGGAGTGGTTGTTTGTGGGGGAGGAGGGGTATCTTGGGTCTCGGGTGCGTTGGGAGGTGGGAGCAGCCCTCAATTGGGCACCCTGTGTCTGAGTGCCATGCACCCCCCCCCCCAGGCGCGGAAAGGTTGGCAGCTGTCGCTCGGTGGCCTTTCACATCCCCAGCACACACGCTTGCCACAGGTAAGATACCCGTGGAGGTGGTCGAGGATCCTTAAGTGGGCACTTAAGGGGCCTTTATTGGCCTCGGGCGGGCGGGCCGTTTCAAACCCCCTGCCCGACGCCGTAAATTTGGCTGGAGATGGAAGCGGGGAGGTAGGCATTCCGGAGCCTCCTCAATTTTCCACTGCCCCCAGTCCACCATCCGACCAGCTGGGGCAGCATAAAATTCAGCCCAGTATTCTTGGGATACCCATCAGGAAGTAGTCTGATGAGAATATACTCCGTGATAGGTTGACAGTCTTACTAGTATATTCCTGAGCAGAAAAGAGGTTGGTCTAAGGAATGTCTCACTTCCTCAGCATAGGAGAAACGAGGCAAGGTGACATGTGGTTAGTTGGTCCATTTTAGTCTGGGAAGGGAGCCCAGGTGGCAAAAGAAAACTCGCCTCAGTTCAAACACAGGGTTAATCAGAAGGCTGACCAGGAAAAGTTGTTAGCTCACTAATATGGGATGGTGTGGTGTGGTTTACTACTTTTTTTTTCTTCAAAAGGTAGAGTTTGAAATTAAATTCAGCTTTGATTGTAACTCAATCTGTGCATTAACTTGCTTTCTTTAAAATAATGCAGCTTAACAATTTGTATCTGGCTTTGTCTCAGTAAATGTTTTAGTCCATCTACTGAAATATTGTGGAAGTGCACATGAGGGCATGTGCGAAAGAAATAAGTCCCAGTTATACCCCCACACTTTGCTTTCACATGATTAGATATTGGGCTGTACGTGCACATTCCTGAACATGAGATGCAGACGCTATTGAACCTGAGTGCGTATCAAAAACCGATCTAAAATCTGTTTCCAACACTTACAGAAGTCCTTAGCCCTCTCCACCTGTTTCATTTTACCACTCCCATTGTCATGTAGGTGAGACGGTCCTTTTAGTATTTACATCGATGGACACTATTGATACTGGAAGTTTAGTTTACTTAGCAAGATGAGCAGTGTAGGACATGGCCTAACTAGATTTTCTAGGTGACCCAGTCCAAATTGCAAATTATACCCTTTACTGGAAGCATTGCACACATCAGGATTAGGATTTCTTTAAGTTTTGGGGTATGGATATAATCGACACTCTAAATCATTGTATATCCAATTATTTCAGTTACCTAAATTTGTATTAAATAACAACAACCTGTAATTGCATCTTTAATGCAATAATGCGTCCAAATATCTTGGTGACATCATCCGAAAACATGTCAATTTTCACGTGCCGAATGGCCTGTTTCTGTGCTGTGAATATATGTAATTAATTTTTCTTGGGGGTATGATGGTGAATATGCTTTTGTTACTGGACTAATAATTCCGAGAATGAGAGTTCAGATCCCACCATGGCAATCTGAGAATTTGAATTCAGATTAAAACATCTGGAAGTAAAATGCAAGCATCAGTAAAAATGACCATGAAGCTGACTGTCATAAAATCCCAACAGGCTCATTAATAATCCTTTTCGGGTACAGAATCTAGTTTTCTTTACTCAGTATGGCCTATATGTGTCTGCAATCTCCACATCAGCATGGCTGACTCTTAACTGCTCTCTGAAGTGATCTATCAAATCGCTACAAAACCAGGGCAACTAGAGATTGGCAATATATTCAGGTCATACCCAAATGCCCACTTCCTCGGAATGATTAATAAAAAAAAAATACTGGCTCCAATCAGTGGATGATTCCTTTAAAGAAACGTATCTACTATTCAATTAAGATGAATTTGTTTCCAAGCTCTAAACTTTATGGGCTTGATTTTATGGACCCCCCCCCCCCCCCTTAGGCAAGGTCAGGGGGCGGCATGGTGGCGGAGGGCCCATCGCCAAGTGATCTTACTGGGGGTGGGATAGGCCGATGACGGCCTTCCAGCACAGAGGCCAGTTGAATCCCTTAAGTAGCCTATTAACGACCACTTAAAGGCCTCTTCCTGCCGTCGCCGGGATCTTTTTTATTCATTCATGGGATGTGGGCATCGCTGGCCAGACCAGGTAAGGGCAGCAGATTTCCTTCCCTAAAGGACATTAGTGAATCAGATGGGTTTTTATAACAATCGACAATGGTTTCATGGCCATTATTAGACTAGCTTTTTAATTCCAGATTTATTAATCGAATTCAAATTCCACCTTCTGCTCTGTTGGGATTTGAACCCATGTCTCCAGAGCAATACCCTGGGTCTCTGGGTTACTAGTCCAGTGACAATACTACTACGCCACTGCCTTCCCAGGTCTAACCAACGGCGAAAGGTAGCTCTGCCACATGTGGAGGGCACCTTGTAAAATGAGGTGCCCTCCCTGCAGGTTTGGCAGGTGGGGGTGGGTCCTTCCTCTGTGGGCAGTCTGTGGCTCACAGAGGGCCCCAGCCGGGAAACAAATCACCTCCCAGGACCTCCCTGCCCCCAGGCTTTGCAACCACCCCCAAACCCCCTCGCCAGGGCCTTCCAGACTGGCCCCGCTAACCCCACTTACCTGAGGTACCGGGTTCCAGGCTAGGCCTGGGTCTGAGGCCTGTGCAATAGCGGCTGTGGCCACTGCTCCCGGTGACGCTGCCAGTACTACTAAGTTGCCGGCCCTGTGATTGGCTGGCAGCTCTTGGAGGCAGGATCCCTGTCTTTAAAGGAATGGGGATTAGAAAAACGACGGAGTGCTCCGGGGGCTGTGGGGTGGGGTGGCGGTCACACTGAAAGGCCAAGGCGCCGTTTCCCCCCCACCCCACGCCATTTTGGCCCAGTGCTGGGAGCCCCGCCTCCAGCCCGATGTTTTAATTGTATTCTCAGTCAGATGTAGGGACAGGTTGTGGCATAATTGGCCTGAAAGTGAATTACTGTGCTCAAATTAATATGAGTTGCACGTGTACTCAAGGCGGATCTTTTTACTGGCATTGCCTGAGTGCTTTTTACACGGGCACCGTTTTTGTTTAATGCTGCATCGAGGCATTGTTTAATAACTTTTTCAGGAAGTATAGATTCCTCAGAAATTACTTTCAGTAACAGCTGTAACTTTTAGTTTGGTTGAACAATTGCTTGTGCCAGTATGTTAAACTGCAGCTTTGTTTTTGATGACTTCCAAAACTATAGTGAAGTTGTGACTTGTATATTGCATTTTACATTTTTAAATCATATGAAATGTAAAAAGAAAAAAGTATTTTCCCTGAGTTTTCACCCATTGAAATGGAATTTACGACCTTAAAAATGTTAGAACTTCTATTTAACTGAAAAGGATGCGAACTATAAGCACTTACAAAAATCGGTAACTAGTTGGAATTAGTGTTTTTAAAAAAAAGTATGAGAAAACCTATATTAACATAGTTTAAATGGGCTTCTGAATATAAACTTTTGATTCACTTCCCTTATATTTTTGGACTACGTATCGCTCATATAGGTCTATGTTATCAATGCTGCACATTGAAAAAAAAATGTCTATTTTCTTAAGACTTAAGACTTTCATTAGTAAGAGGGATAATAATGACACCTATCTCTTAAAGCAATTTTAAATTGAAACTTTTAAACAATTGAAATCATCATAAATAAACTTTTGGTACCATCATAATTTAGCACCTTAGTTTTGGTTTTTGGCTGTCAGCCAGGAAATACCTTCATTTCAATCAATATTAGTGAGGAGCTTTTTTTTTAGAAACCATAGCCGTAGTAGTCCTGCATCTACCATTAAGACACTTTTCTAGAAACAATGCACTTCAGATATGATTTAGGTGCTTGAAATAATTTTGCCAATTTAATCAATTTTCATCATCTCTATGTAGCTTTTAACAGCTTTCTTCTTTGTCCCTACAGCACTAAACTAGAGAACACATCAACCACACACAAATATTACTGATTATGCTTTAGATATTGAAATGGGTCTGTAACTTAGCTTTTGCCAGCTACTGAGACTAGATGGCAGTTAGATAGTAATATGACATCACGTCCCGTCCCAGAACATTCTTCATTTGCTTAATCTGCTTTTACCTGTTTTGGCTTCATGCTTTCTCCAAACAGTAATTTTTTTTGCTTTTCTTTTCTCAAGCATGCCTTTCATATAGAGATAGAGGTAAGATAAGTTTAACTTGGAACTCTTAAAGTTTTTTAAAATTAGATTCACTTTTTTCATGCCAAATGCACCGAGAGATTTTTATTTCAGTTGCAACACTGCTGCATGAGGTCATTCATTCTATTTTCAGCATGAAACATTTAATATGGACTTTAAAAAAAAACTGTAAATATAGTTGACTAAAATAGTGGGGTTTTTTTTCAAAAGCCTCTAGTATTGCTATTTTAACCACAGAAATATAATGCTGCAAATTCTCAGAATTCTGAACCTATCTCTTTAAACTTCATTAAATCATAATGTATCCACTACACATCTGGTGGATAGTTTTGAAAACCTTTTGTCACTGATTATTTAATAGTATAAAATAATTTACTTTATATTAAGGATACAGTAAATTTTCAGAAGCAGTGTCCTACTTTGTACAGTTTGGAGCATGAGAGGGAATGCTGTGTTTCAATGCCCTTCAATTTTAAATATATATTTTTCATGCGTGGATTCTTTTTGTCGTCTTTTTTTCCCAACATTATTGCATTGAATATAACTTAATTATGCAAAAGCTGAAGGTGCCAATCATTTTGAATTTTTTTTAATTGATTAGGCTTTTGAGGTTTGTTGAAAGATTTTCCATGAACTCACTCATTATTGGGTTGCTTCGCTCATAGTATTTGAATTATGGAACTATTCCTCCTGTTCTGGTTTGGCTCATTGCTGATGAGGTAGCCAAAAGCCTGGACAGTGCTTCTCTGAACTGCCTTCTAGGCTGTGCATGAGAATTTCCCATTGTATCCATCTCCCTTTTCTGCTATGAAATAATATCTGACCTTTTATCACTTCCATCCTCTAAAATACATTCAAAGTAGGGGACATATGTGGGGAATCCCTGGTATGAATCTGTTATATTACTTCATGGTATCAATTCAGTGCTATATTGAAAATTATTTTTAATAATATAAATATAATTTATAATAAAATATAACACTATAGTGTAATGAGAAAGTTGTACCTAGTGATATTTACTGTTGGCTTTTCGGGTTTGGGGAATTCTGATCAAGATCTATCCAATTCATGAATGAATATAAAATACTATCTTTGAATAGCAGTTTTCATGATGGAAAATTCCAAGTATGAATTAGCTAACTTGCAGTAGATTTTAAGTGATAGGATTTTATTATGATTTTGAAATTATTCATTGTTTCAGATCTTCAGATTGTTTGTAAAGAAAATTCTAAGGACATAACATTAGATTATACACTACTCAAACTTAGAATTTTTTCATGCATTATTGCTGCAGATAAAAATTGCAGAGATTATATAACATCGTTTAAGGAGAGAATTCTGATATTGATCCTTTCTTTGCTTTGATGCTTTCATGTGAAATTGTCAACTCATTCTTGAAACTATTTTTCAATCTTGCTTTGTAGGATCCAGGACCGACACCACCTTCTCCTCTGCTTGGTCTAAAACCATTGCAGTTACTGGAGATTAAAGCCAGAGGGCGCTTTGGTTGTGTATGGAAAGCTCAACTGCTGAATGAGTATGTGGCAGTTAAAATATTCCCAATTCAGGTAAAGCACTTCACTTATTCTCTCCTCACTTCCCTCCCTCCTGATGGCTGGAGAGTGGGTAACCTTTTTACAACAATATTTATCATATGTACAGAACAATTTGTTCAATAATATCTTACAATGTTGTAATGTTTCGCTTTTTGTAGGACAAACAGTCCTGGCAAAATGAATATGAAATATACAGTCAACCTGGAATGAACCATGAAAATCTTTTGCACTTCATTGGTGCAGAGAAAAGAGGCACAAACATAGATGTGGAGTTGTGGTTGATATCTTCCTTCCATGAAAAGGTAGAGTATTGTAGTTTTGGGGACATTACTTTTTGGCTATTTTGTAACAACATGTAAGAACATAAAAACAAGGAGTAGGAGTAGGCAATTCAGCCCCTCGAACCTGCTGCGCCATTCAATACGATCATCTCATCTCTGCCTCAACTCCACTTTCCTGCCCGTTCTCTATAATCCTTCAACCCATTGCTAATTAAAAATCTGTCCTTTCTCCTCAAATTTACTCAATGTCCCGGCATCCACTGCATTCTGGGGTAGTGAATTCCACAGACTCACGACCCTTTAAGAGAAGTAATTTCTCCTCATCTCTGTTTTAAATCTGCTACCCCTTATCCTAAAACTATGACCTTTCGTTCCAGATTGCCCCACAAGAGGAAACATCCTATCTACGTCTACTTTGTCAATCCGCTTAATCATCTTGTATACCTCATTTAGATCTCCCCTCATTCTTCTAAACTCTAGAGACTAAAGGCCTAAACTGCTCAATCTCTCTCCAGAAGACAAACCCCTCATCTCTGGAATCAATCTAGTGAACCTCCTCTGAACTGCCTCCAATGCAACTACATCCCTCCTCAAGTAAGGGGACCAAAACTGTACGCAATACTCTAGGTGCGGTCTCACTAATGCCTTGTACAGTTGCAGCAATACTTCCCTACTTTTATACTCTATTCCTTTAGCAATAAATGCCAAAATTCCATTTGCCCTTATTACCTGCTGTACCTGCATACTAGTTTTGTGATTCATGCACGAGGGCACCCAGATCCCTGTGCACCAAAACACTCTGAAGTTTCTCTCCATTTAGATAATAATTTGCCCTTCTATTCTTCCGACCAAAATGGATAACTTCCCACTTATCCACGTTAAACTCCATCTGCCAAATTTTGGCCCATTCACCTAATCTATCCATATCCATTTGTAAATTTCTTATTTCAACTTGCTATGCCACCTATTTTAGTGTCATCTGCAAATTTGGCTATAGTACCTTCTATCCCTGCATCCAAGTCATTTACATAGATTGTAAATAGTTGGGGCCCTAGGACCAGAAAAAGACCCATTTATCCCGACTCTCTGTTTTCTGGTGGTTAGCCAATCCTCTATCCAAGCTAATAAATTGCCCCTAACCCCATGTGATCTTACTTTGTGTATTAACCTTTTGTGCGGCACCTTATCAAATGCCTTCTGGAAGTCCAGATATACTACATCTACAGGATCTCCATTATCCACTTTGCTTGTTACATCTTCGAAGAACTCTAGCAAATTAGTCAAACACGATTTACCCTTCATAAAACCATGCTGACTCTGATGGATTGCGTTTTGACTTTCTAAATGTCCTGTTATTACTCCCTTAATAATGGATTCTAACAATTTCCCTTTGACAGATGTTAAACTAATTGGTCTATAGTTTCCTACTTTCTGCCTCCCTCTTGGGATAGAATTTGTTTTCTGTCAGCTGTCACAAGTAATCGGCTTACCCACCAATAAAATAATGGTAACTCTTCTAGCACTACAGATATATTTACTCTGGGCACTGGAAAGCTCCAAAATTGCTGAATTTTCAGTCATTGGGACTTGTTTGTGCTTGGTCAAGTGATGCCCACTGCCTCATTCAGGTCGAATTAATCACCATGGCGAGTTTCTGCTAATTGCGTGAGTTTTGGCCCTTCTGGAATGCTCTTAAAATTAACTATTTTTATGGAGCAGAGGCACTAATAGGCACTTTAAAAAAAAAAAGTTTTTAAATATTTAATTTGTGAAGACTGACTAGTCTACACCAATGGTTCTGTATAGTTTTTTAATGACTTTCAATTATTTAGGTTACTCACAGGTAGTCAACCACACAATTATTAAAAATGCTCATTTATTGTGATAGCATATTTTAAGCTACTTTAATAAAACTGCACAAGGTTACCACTCATTTTATTACCAAACAATATTTTTAATGCAAGGGGGAAAAAAACATATGGGTTCTAAAATTCTTCCCTGGAAGAATTTATGTTTGTGATTCTACAAATGAGTTTGAGCAGAACCCGAACTTTGGAAAACTTGCGTGGATTCGAGCACAATTTGTGCTCGGATTTCCTATTTCACCCAAAGCAGAAACTCTACTTGTTTGCGGTTTGTATAATTTATTGTTTGTATTGATCTGCCTTCCTCTAACATTTGATCAGTAGTGATGAAATATTATGGAATTGTTGTTTTCTCCAATATATGTTAACTTTCACCTCATTTTCTAAATGTTTAATGTTAGACCTGTTGGAATTATGGTATATTTTCCTGCAGGAGGTAAATTGACCTAGAGTTACACTATAACTGCATAACTGGCATTGTTGGCTCAGAGTCCGTCTCATTCATGATTGAGATCATTTCTTTCACACACAAAAAGAAGTATGGAGGAGTTTTAATCATTAAAGTTGTTTGATCTTGTGTTACAGTCATAAATTTCTGTTGATCCACTAAGGAGGCACCAAGTGAGGCAATAGATTTCTCCGTCTGTGCAAAATTAGAGGATGGGTCAAGCATTTGTAGTCGATTACAAAGCAGAACTGGATAAACCTGGCAATTTGCTTCTTGTTGACCCACCCTCTGGCCTGAAGAATGACTTTGTGTTATGGGAAACCTAAAAAGGATCTAATTAAAAATAAATGTGAAGATAAAAATGATATGTTTTTCAAAAAAATCTGAAAGTAATTTAGATTAACATCGTGCCCAGCACTTTACCTGTTAGAAGCTGAAGAAAATTATGGAGCTAAGATCTCCCCTTCTTGAAGCCGACAGTTGCCAAATGTATTTGCTTTGTTTTCCTTTCAGGGTTCCTTGACAGATTATCTGAAAGCTAATGTGGTTACTTGGAATGAATTATGCCATATTGCTGAGAGCATGGCCAGAGGCCTTGCTTATCTTCATGAGGATAAACCTGGTTTAAAAGATGGACACAAACCTGCTATTGCTCACAGGTATGTCTGGCTTATGGATGTCTTTAGTGCCTGAGCTTTCTGTTATGGGAAACCTAAAAAAGACCTAATTAAGAATAAATGCGAAGGTTAAAAAGATATGTATTTTTCAAAGTAAATCTGAAAGTAATATAGATTAACATCATGCCCAGCACTTTACTGTTAGATGTCTGAAGAAAATTATGGAGCTAAGATTGCCCCGACTTGAAGCCTACAGTTATTTTGGATTCTGATCCAAAATCCATCATTACAACATCCAGTTAGTTTGATTGTCTTGTTTCCTTGTGCTGCCATTGTTCTTTGTCCTGGTTCAGTTGGTAGTATACTCACCTCTGAGTCAGAAGATTATAAGTTCAAACCATGCTCCGGGATGTGACCATATATTTAGAATGGCACTTATCTATTATTAACAGTGCCAGCTGAGGCATTAGACCAAGTCCCTGACTGCTTATTCTCTTAATTTTGGGCAGATGTTGAAGATCCTGTGACATTATTCAAATAGAACATTCTGATGTTCTGGCCAGTATTTATTTCACAACCCCCATCACTAAAACAAACATCAATTTGCCAAGCATCTTGTTGCTGTTTGTGGAATCTTGCAATTTGCAAAATGGGTGCCAGAATAGTATACACAGATTATTGTATTTCAAAATTATCCATTGTGTATGAAGTACTTTGGGAAGTTTCTGCAATATGATACCGCATAAAGTAAATGTTATTTCTTGAAGTAATGTGGATGCATGATCTACATGTACTGATGAGATATTTCTATTAGTTTATTTTGTAAGGACCAGTATTTCTGTCCTGTTTGAACAGGGACTTCAAAAGTAAAAATGTGTTGCTGAAGAATGATCTCACAGCTTGTATAGGAGACTTTGGTTTAGCTTTGAGATTCGAAGCTGGGAAGTCAGCAGGTGATACCCATGGCCAGGTATGAACTAATAAAATGTGGTTTAATCAAAAATTTCTATATGAAGCATGTTCAAACAGCATACCTGTTAAGCTATAAGAGTGCTTAAATTTTTTTTAAAGTAGTCACAAATGTTAATGAGACCCAAATCATAAATTTTGACTACCTTTTGAAGCCATGTCATCCCTGATTTGGTTGTATTTGCTGATGAGCAGTCTTATAATTGTTGAACTTTAACTCGCCAACCCAGTTTTATAAATGCTCTTCTAAGGGGACTGAGGTATATTATTGGGGCAGAGTAGGAGGAACTTTATTCTCCATCCAAGTGTACTCTGTTACCTGGCAGCATTCCATTCCTATGCATGAACATCCCTCATTGTGGTGAGTACACATTTTTTTTTTAAATAAAGTACTCTCCCAATCTCAAAATTTTAAAATCATTACCAGCAGAAAAATATGTCATCAATTTGCCAATCTATGGAAACCTCCGATTTTGGACCTCCTTTCCTCCTCAGCTTTTCTTGTGAAGTCGGAAGGATGGAGACCTAATGTGATTTGTAATTTCAATGGGGGCTGCAACTTTAGACCAGGCTGGGAGCCAGTCTAACGAAGCACAACCCTGGGGCAAACACTGCAAGCTTGGTAGGTCTACATACTTAACATTGAGAGATTCTATGAATTAAACCAGAAAATTGCAGCTGATATAATTTCTACCACTCTTTTTGGGGTTATTTGGACTAGTTTTTAGTTTTAGTGATACAGCACTGAAACAGGCCCTTCGGCCCACCGAGTCTGTGCTGACCATCCTACACTAATTCCATATTCCTACCACATCCCCACCTGTCCCTATATTTCCCTACCACCTACCTATACTAGGAGCAATTTATAATGGCCAATTAACCTATCAACCTGCAAGTCTTTGGCATGTGGGAGGAAACCTGAGCACCCGGAGGAAACCCACGCAGACACGGAGAATTTGCAAACTCCACACAGGCAGTACCCAGAATTGAACCCGGGTCGCTGGAGCTGTGAGGCTGCGGTGCTAGCCACTGCGCCACTGTGCCGCCCCAAGAGTTAACCACATTGCTGTGGGTCTGGAGTCACATGTAGGCCAGACCAGGTAAGGACAGCAGATTTCCTTCCCTGAAGGACATTAGTGAACCAGATGGGTTTTTACAACAATCGACAATGGTTTCATGGCCGTCATTAGACCAGCTTTTTTTAAAATTCCAGATTTATTAATTAAATTCAAATTCTGTTCTGCTGGGCTTACTGGGCTCGCAATGCAGAGGCCCAGGCTAGTGCGCTGGGGACATGGGATGGAATCCCACTACGGCGGATGGTGAAATTTGAATTCAATTAATAAATTTGGAATAAAAAAGCTAGTCTAATGGTGACCATGAAACCATGTCGATTGTTGTAAAATCCCATCTGGTTCACTAATGCTCTTTTAGGCAAGGAAATCTGTCCTCTTTACCTGGTCTGGCCTACACGTGACTCCATACCCACAACAATGTGGCTGACTTAACTGTCCTCTGAAATAACCTAGCAAACTACTCAGTTGAAGGGCAATTTGGGATGGGCAAGCCTAGCCAGCGATGCCCATATCCCATCAATGAATAAAAAAAAAAGTTATGGTTGCATTCTCTCATTGTGCATAATGGTGCATGTACACTGGATTTAGGCCCAGATTTTGCAGTCAGCGGCGAAGCAATGGCAAAAGAAAGTTTCCCACATAAATCCTGCGATCCCTGTGGCACGAGTTTCTCCTTTCCTGATGGCAGTTTAAATCTGGTGCCAAATCAGGCAGATTTCCAGGCATGCAGCAGCAGTGATGTCAGCAAGTAGAGTAAACAGTCAGTCCCATTGAAGTATTCTCTCACAGGAAACCAGGAAATGAAAACTTTTTTTCCCTTCGCTTTTTATTTTTCAGATAGTGAAATAAGTGATTGGATTAGGAGTTAAAATATCAATATAAACCAACTTTAAATAAAAATCTTAAAATATGTGGAATTTTTTTTATCATTATGGGGAATTTAGCATTTCACAAAATTATCTTTTTGGGGCAATAATGATGAAATTAGTACGCTGTTATAAACTCAGTTACACCTCATTCAACAAGATGTAACTTTTTCAGGGCTTTTTTACAGTGAGACTAAAAGGGCAAGATTGGAAGTTCTCATCAATTCAATGATTTCCCATTGTTTGCAGTTTCAACAGTGTACCGTCTGGAGAAGCATAGTATCACTGAAAGCAACTTCTGAACTTCCACATTTAATCTGAGAATGTGCAGACTCCCGAAGTTGCCATCAGTTTTATTGTTGTAATGACTCAAACGTTGACAGTTTTGCCATGGTTACCAGCGCAAAAACCGGGCCATGAAGGTTTCTCCCTTTCCTTTCCTGACAGTTTCTCATTTTGCTAAATAAAATCATCCAAAACTTAAATATAGTCTGATGTGACTCAACATTACACATTATTGGGAATCCTGACCGTATTGTTCCGGGTTTAATTTTATGCACATAATGGTTCTTGGATTTGGGGATGAATGTGTTTTAAAAAAAATTATCTGACTAAAATATCTTCCCCAACCAATGCTGCTAAAAACAGCTTAGCTGATGTGTATTTCATTGTTGTGTGAGGGACCATGATGTGTAAATATAGGAGTGATGACACTTCAGAAGAGAATTGGCTGTAAGATGTCTTTGAATGCTCTGAGGACCCAAAAGAGACTATATAAATGCAAGCTTTTTACTGATGAAACTATGCAAATTATAGATTTTTATAAAGGTGTATTTTTCTCTCCATTCAAGGTTGGCACCAGAAGGTACATGGCTCCAGAGGTGTTGGAAGGTGCCATAAATTTCCAGCGTGATGCATTCCTCAGGATAGACATGTATTCAATGGGTCTCGTGCTCTGGGAATTGGCATCGAGATGTACCGCTGCAGATGGTTGGTCTAGTTTGTTACTATAACCCTAAGAAATGTAGAAATTTACCTAGTTGGTTCTCAGTTAAAATTTACATATGAGGCCCATCATGAAGCTTCGTATTCTGCCTCTTCCTGTGGAACTCTCCCTGGCTCTCCATACCTGTGCAGAAAAGTTTAATTACATGGAGTTCACAGCACAGAAACAGGTCTTTTGGCCCAACTAGTCCTATTTCTCCCACCTCTCTTCATCTAACCCCACCAGCACATCCTTCTATTCCTTTCTCCCTCATGTATTTATCTAGCTTCTCCTAAATTTCCTAGTCACTTCATTGGTAAATTTCTTATATTTATGGCTCACAGTATTGATCCTCCACCACCAAGTGGAAATATCTCCCCTACATCTAATCTACTGAACCCCTCCATAACACCTCAGTCAGATCATCCTTTAATCTTCGATATGCAAGGGAATACAAGCCAAATTAATGCAACCTATCCTCATAATCGTACCTTTCAATAGTAACTTTCAATGCAATTCAGAAGATCAATCAAAAAAAAAAGATCTTTTGCGTTGACACATTTCTGAGCTGCATAAGTCTGCCTGAGCACCCTGAATGGTGTCAGTCATGGCTCAGTGGTAGAACTGTCACTTCTGAGTCAGAAGGTCATGAACAGGGATCCAAGCACAAAATCAAAGTTGACACCCTCAGAGCAGCACTGAAAGATGCCATCTTTCAGATGAGATCTTAAACTGAGGCCCCAAGTGGACATACAAGATCCCATGACACTACTTAGACGAAAAGCAGGGGAGTTCTCCTAAGTTTCCTAGCTAATAGTTATCCCTCAAGTAACATTATTTATTTAAAAAAAGGTTATCCAGTCATTATCATATTGCTGTTTGTGTGCAAATTGGCTTCTGCATTTCCTACATTACAGCAGGGACTGCCTTCAATATTACTTCATTGTCTGTAAAGCACTTAGGACATTCTGAGGCTGTGAATGGCACTGTATGAATGTAAGTCTTTACTGCTTTTACTCCACTTCAGTGCAATGTGGTCTGCATAACTGTTCCCTCTACTCTTCATTTCATTCTCACAAAAGTATTATTTCTGTGGAGAGCAAATCACTTCAATTTCCAGCTACTTTGTAGCCCCCACTACTCACTGCTCTTCCTCTCCCCCCTCAATTATTTAAAATGGTTCTGCAGACCAAAGATTAAACCAAGGGTTCAAACTGATCTGTATCAGTCAATTACACACCACACAGAACAATCACTGTCCCATCAGGGAACCTTTTCTGAGAACTTCTTGATTTGTGTGGTCTTTTTAAAAACCGATTTTATAGTTTGCCTCACAGTCTGTGCAATCAGTTTAGTTTCATAAGTTTTTTTTCCTGGAAAAATATAAAAAGGTGAGAATATGCAACACAATTCCCATTCAACATTCATACCAGTTAACCACATCATGTTTTCATACAGTAACAGAAAAAGGCCTTTCAGCCACCGTGCTTTAAAAGAGCTTGTCCCATTTATCCCAGTTTAGTTCCATTCCCCTGCCCTATCCCTGTACGTCTGCAAATTTTGCTCTTTCTGAATCTGCTTCCACCACCTTTTCCCTCTGGTTCTTTAGCCAATTATCTTAAATCTGTGTCCTCTAATCATCCATGATCTATTTGAATGGCAGAACAGGGTTGAGGGGCTGAATGGCCACTCCTGTCCCTATTGTTACGATCAAGTGAGGAGGGGTCAAAGGGGTCTTTTCCCTCTCCTTGTTTGACCACAACAGATTTAGGTCTTTTTTTAAAGTGGATGTACTGGCCAACTGAGTAGGTGTTTAATTACTTGCTTGCTATGATCATAAGAACCACCAATCGGATAGGTTTTCTTGAGTTAACAAAGAAAGAAGTTAACTTTAATGTACCCAAACAGAACTAATAAAAATAATAAACAATGTGCCAACTTTCACTCTCACGCACACTCTGGAGGTTTACACACACACAAATAGGTTACAGAGTGGGGAAAGGTAAATTGATTGAGTTAGAGGCCATAAAAAAAGGTATACAGTCTATGGAGTTTGGTGATTTGGCTGGCTTCCAGCTGAATTCAGTGGTCTTGAGGCTTTTAGTTTGGAGAGGTAGATGGCTGGTTCATTGGGTCTCGTGGAAACAGTGGTGCAGATGATTTCCTCCAACGGGGTTTCTGATTGTAGCTGGAGTATGCATTGGTGTCAGTCAACAGGCAGTATTTGAAAGCTTTCAAGCTGGAATGGAGAGAGCGAGAGACCCCACTTAGGGCCTGCTCATGCCAGAGTCCAGTTGCTTTTCCTCTGCTGCAGAGAAAAACACCAGCTTAAAACCACAGATGGGTAGGGGCTTGTCATATGACAGTCACTCAGTGAGTCAAACATAGCAGTTAGCAGTATTTCTCTGCTTGTTGAAAAGAACAGGCAGTTCCTTTAAACTTCCTGGGTCTTGGTTTTTGCTGGGAAATGTACAGATATTCGTCTCCCTCCTCACAAACTTTTGTAATGTAGGATACAGTGTAGCAAACTAGGTGATCATCTCAAGCTGCCAGTAGTCATCCTGTTCTATATGTTCTTTTTAAATTTCTTCAAAAAAAATTTAAATCTCCAGTCAGTGGACCAAAGAAAATTATCATTCAGCAAAACACATTGGCGAAACACCTTTCCACCAGACGAAATGAAATGTGACAACAGGAACATTTCATTGAGGCCACAAATTTAAAAAAGAAATACATGCACGCTCATCGGTCTCACTGTCATAGCCATACTCTGGTTTAATATTTTATCTGGGATGGTTCCGTGCTGAGCTAAACCCTAGATACAGCGTCAGCTGTCATGTTTTTCCCTACAATGTAGATCATCTTTAGGTGGTAAGATTGCAGAAGCAGGCTCCAACGAAAAAGCCTCACATGGGTTTTGACTTTCTATAAAGGTCAAAGGATTGTAGTCGGTACATGTCATATCCATTTTGGACATATACCTCAAAATTCTTGAAAGCCAGCAACAGTCCCATGGCTTCCTTCTTTGCAGTAGAGTATCTCCTTATATGTTTGTTTGTTTAATTCTTTGGAGAAGTACCCAACTGGTCTCTCAATGCCTAACATCATCATGAAGCAGGATGGCACCTACCCCTAGGTCACTAGCATCCACTGTCACTTTAAATGGTTTGTTTAAGTATGGAACTGCCAGCACCAGTTCATTGGTTAAGACGGCTTTCAGCCTCTCGAAAGCTGTTTGGCACCTCTCTGACCACACTACCGTTGCTTCTTTCTGTAATAAGTCTGTCAGTGGGGCAGCAATAGTGCTAAAGTTTGGGACAAATTTGTGGTAAAACCTACACATCCTCAAAAATCGCATTATTTCCCGTTTGGTCGCAACACCCACCCTTGACCCACAATATGCCTTGGGTAAATTACTTGAGCTTTAGTGAACTCACTCTTGCAAGATTTACCACGAGGTTGGCTGACTGTAACCTTCAGAAGAGGGCTTCTAACTGGTCTAGGTGGTCCCCCCAGGTCTCACTGTATACTAACAGATCATCCAGATAAACTACACAGCACAGGCAGGCCAGCCACTACCTGGTTCATCAACCTTTGGAAGGTGACTGGGGCATTTCTTAATCCAAAAGGCATCATCCAGACCTGGAATAAGCCATCTGGGGTGACCAAAGCTGATATCTCTTTAGCACAGAGGGTTAAGGAAACCTGCTAGTACCCTTCTAACAAGTCTATTTTGGTTATGTAGGTGGCGTTTTCTAGTCTATTTATACAGTCTTCCAGGTGGGGAATTGGGTAGGAATCAGCTCTGGTCATTGCATTAATCTTTCTGTAACCAATGCAGAGCCTTGTTGAGCCATCAAGTTTGGGCACCAGCACAACTGAGGAACTCCAACTGCTCTGACTGGGCTCAATCAGCTTGTGCTCCAGCTGATACTGAATTTCCTCCCAGATTGGGGTCAATTTTCTGGGACCTAGGCGACAGGGATTTTGTTTTATAGGAGGGGTTTCACCTACATCCACATGGTGTAGGATTAGGGTTGTGCACCCTGATTCGTCCCTGCAGATCCCTTTAAACGCTGTGAGCAGCCTTGCCAGGTCTCCTCTCTGTCCTGTGTTCAAATAAGAGAGTATGCTGTCCAATCTCCCCAATATTTCAGTGTTAGCTAACCGGACGGTGGGGGGTTCGATTTGGGAATCCTCTAGGCCTCCCTTAAACTCATCCTTGCTGTCCCTTTCGCCCTTCTCTTTCCTGACTGCCTGACAGACCTGTCTGTGCTTATTTGTCCTCTTCCTGGCTGTGATACCGTTTTAATATATTGATGTAACACAGCCTTTTCTTATTCCTACGATCTGGGTGTCAAATATATAATTCGCCTTGCTAGTTCTCTTTATTACTGTGTACAGGCCACTGAACCGGGCTTTCAATGGTTCTCCCAGTATTGGTAATAGCACTAACACATGTTCTCTGGGCTGAAATGTTCTGGCCCTTGGCATGTTTATCCACATGACTTAGGGTGGCGCAGTGGTTAGCACCGCAGTCTCACAGCTCCAGTGACCCGGGTTCAATTCTGGAGTTTGCAAGTTCTCCCTGTGTCTGCGTGGGTTTTCTCCGGGTGCTCCGGTTTCTTCCCACAAGCCAAAAGACTTGCAGGTTGGTAGATAAATTGGCCATTATAAATTGCCACTAGTATAGGTAGGTGGTAGGGAAATATAGAGACAGGTGGGGATGTGGTAGGAAAATGGGATTAGTGTAGGATTAGTATAAATGGGTGGTTGATGGTCGGCACAGACTCGGTGGGCTGAAGGGCCTGTTTCAGTGCTGTATCTCTAAACTAAACTATAACTGTCTGGGAGGTTTTTAGGTGTTCCTGAGCCACCGCACAGGCTCTCATGAGCTGTTCTCGGAACATGGAGATGTAGTGTAACAGGGATGATTTGTCCCTGTGTCCCAAAAACCACCCCTTGATTAATTTTAGAGGACCTTTCACCTCATGTCCATAAACTAATTCAAAGGGACTAAAGCCAGTGGATTTATTGGGTGAGTCCCTGGTAGCAAACAGAAGAAATCCCAGCCCTTTGCCCCAGTCATGGGGGTATTCATAACAGTACGCCCTGATCATTGTCTTTAGGATCTGATGGTACTGCTCCAAAGCCCCTTATAACTGTGGTTGGTAGGCTGAGAACTTTAACTGGGTTATGCCCAGATTACCCATGATCTTTTGAAAACTACTGGACATAAAATGTGTGCCCTGATCTGACTGGATCTCAGCAGGCAGCCCATATCGAGTGAAGAATTGGATTAGTTTCTCCACCATAGAACCATAGAACAGTCATGGCACAGAAGGAGACTATTCAGCCCATCGTGTCTGCACAGGCTGAAAAAACTAGCTGCCCAATCTAATCCCACTTTACAGCACCTGGTCTGTAGCCTTGCTGGTTACAGCACTTCAGGTGCATTTCCAGGTACCTTTTAAATGAGTTGAGGGTTTCTGCCTCCACCACCGATTCGGGCATTGAATTCCAGATACCCACCACCTTCTGGGTGAAAGAGTTTCCTCCTGTCCTCTCTAATCCTTCTACCAATCACCTTAAATCTGTGCCCCCTTGTAATAGACCTCTCCGCTAGGGGTAACAGGTCCTTCCTGCCTGCTGTATCTAGGCCCCTTATAATTTTGTACACTTCAATTAAGTCACCCCTCAGCAGCCTCTGTTCTAAGGAAAACAACCCTAGCTGATCCAATCTTTCCTCATAGCTGCGACTTTCAAGCCCTGGCAACATTCCTGTAAATCTCCTCTCCAGAGCAGTTAAGTCCTTCCTGTAATGTGGTGACCAGAACTATACGCATTACTTAAGCTGTGGCCTAACCAGCATTTTATACAGTTCCAGCATTACATCCCTGCTTTAATACCTCGGCCAATAAAGGAAAGTGTTCTATATGCCGCCTTACCACTTTATCTACCTGTCCTGCCACCTTCAGGGACCTATGGACATGCACTCCAAGGTCTCTCACTTCTACCCCTCTCAATATCCTCCTATTTATTGTGTATTCCCTTGCTTTGTTTGCCCTCTCTAAATGCATTTCCTCACTTTTCTGGATTGAATTCCATTTGCCACTTTTCTGCCCACTCAACCAAATCATTGATATCATTCTGGAGTCTACAGCTATCCTCTTCACTATCAACTACATGGCCAATTTTTGTGTCATCTGCAAATTTCCCAATCATGCCTCCCACATTTAAGTCCAAATCATTCATATATACCACAAACAGCAAGTGACCCAACACTGAGCCCTTTGAAATGCCACTGGAAACTGCTTTCCATTTGTAAAAACATCCGTTGACCACTACCTTTTGTTTCCTGTCACTGAGCCAATTTTGGATTCAATTTGCCACATTTCCCTGTATCCCATGAGCTTTTATTTTTCTGACCAGTCTGCCGTGTGGGACTTTGACAGAGATAGTTCTTAAGAGGGGATAGCCTCTGGAAATTGGGTAGCCGCATCTATAATGGTGAGAAGATACTGGTAGCCCCTTTTTGTTTTCGGCAGGGGCCCCACACAATCTACCAGCACTCTTCTGAATGGTTCCCCAAAAGCCGATATGGGAATTAGGGGTGCAGGTTTTATTGCAGGTTGAGGCTTCCCCACAATCTGGCATGCTGGCAAGTCTTTACAGAACTCCATCACATCCTTGTGGAGCTCTGGCCAGTGAAAATGCTGTCTGATATGGGCTTGGGTTTTTCTGATAACAACATGTCCAGCCATTCAAATCTCGTGGCCTGTTCTTAATATTTACCTATGAGGCCTGCTACCCAACCCGAACCCATCGGGACCCGACGACGTGTTGGGTTTGGGTCGGGTCGGGTCTGGCCGATCTTCAGGGTACAGCTTTCGGGCTCGGGTCGGGTCTGGCTGAGTCCAGGTCGAGTCGAGTCGGGTCGGGCCGGTCACACGCGGTAAGTGCTCTGCTGGTAAGTATTGAAATTTAAAAACATACCTGAGCTGGGAGACCGGGATGAAACTGAGTCTGCGCAGTGAGCGGGTGACGTCGCTATGACGTCATCACGCATGTGCTGCAGCTTCTTGCAGGTTCGGTGTCAGGAAGGTAAGCAAACGGATGGTCGGGTTGGGTCGGGTCGGGTCGGACTTGGGGCAAAATCGGAGGGACTCGGGCCAGGTCGGGCTCAGGTCAGCTGTGGTTCGGTCGGGTTCTTTTTTTCCTGACCTGAGCAGGCCTCTACCTCAGCGGCACCACTACCTGGTAAACCACTGTCCACTCTTCATCTGCAGGTCTATGAGGAGGTCTCCACTTTTAAATAGTAGCAGTCTGGAACTCTCTCTGCTTCAACTTCAGTTTAGGCAGTCTGTGCTAACTTTTTTAACCCTGGGTCAGCTTGCTGAGCCTCGACGAACAAACATAGGAACAGGACATTCAGCCCCTTGACCCTGTCCCGCCATTCAGTGAGATTATGGCTGATCCAAGGCCTAACTCCATATACCTGCCTTTGGCCCATATCCCTTAGTATCTTTGCTTAACAAAATTCTGTCTCTCTCAGATTTAAAATTAACAACTGTTCTAGTTTCAACTGCTGTTTGTGGGAGAGAGTTCCAAACCTCTACCACCCTTTGTGTGAAGAAGTGCTTCCTCACATCTCTCCTGAACGGTCTGGTCCTAATTTTTAGACTTTGCAATTTTATGCTATCATCTAGACTGTCTACAATGCCGCCTAACTTTGTATCATCAGCAAATTTGGATATATGACTTACTATGCCATCATCCAAGTTGTTAATGAATAAGGAGCAAGAGGGTAACTAGAGAAAGGATTGGCCCACTCAAGGACAAAGGAGGAAAGTTATGCGTGGAGTCAGAGAAAATGGGTGAGATTCTAAACGAGTACTTTGCATCGGTATTCACCGAGGAGAGGGACATGACGGATGTTGAGGTTATGGACAGATGTTTGATTACTCTAGGTCAAGTCGGCATAAGGAGGGAGGAAGTGTTGGATATTCTAAAAGGCATTAAGGTGGACAAGTCCCCAGGTCCGGATGGGATCTATCCCAGGTTACTGAGGGAAGCGAGAGAGGAAATAGCTGGGGCCTTATATCTTTGCAGCATCCTTAAACATGGGTGAGGTCCCGGAGGACTGGAGAATTGCTAATATTGTCCCCTTGTTTAAGAAGGGTAGCAGGGATAATCCAGGTAATTATAGACCGGTGAGCCTGACATCAGTGGTAGGGAAGCTGCTGGAGAAGATACTGAGGGATAGGATCTATTCCCATTTGGAAGAAAATGGGCTTATCAGTGATAGGCAACATGGTTTTGTGCAGGGAAGGTCATGTCTTACCAACTTAGTAGAATTCTTTGAGGAAGTGACAAAGTTGATTGATGAGGGAAGGGCTGTCGATGTCATATACATGGACTTCAGTAAGGCGTTTGATAAGGTTCCCCATGGTAGGCTGATGGAGAAAGTGAAGTCGCATGGGATCCAGGGTGTACTAGCTAGATGGATAAAGAACTGGCTGGGCAACAGGAGACAGAGAGTAGCAGTGGAAGGGAGTTTCTCAAAATGGAGATGTGTGACCAGTGGTGTTCCACAGGGATCCGTGCTGGGACCACTGTTGTTTGTGATATACATAAATGATTTGGAGGAAAGTATAGGTGGGCTGATCAAGTTTGCAGACGACACTAAGATTGGTGTAGTAGCAGATAGTGAAGGGGACTGTCGGAGAATACAGCAGAATATAGATAGATTGGAGAGTTGGGCAGAGAAATGGCAGATGGAGTTCAATCAGGGCAAATGCGAGGTCTTGCATTTTGGAAGATCCAATTCAAGAGTGAACTATACAGTAAATGGAAAAGTCCTGGGGAAAATTGATGTACAGAGAGATTTGGGTGTTCAGGTCCATTGTTCCCTGAAGGTGGCAACGCAGGTCAATAGAGTGGTCAAGAAGGCATACGGCATGCTTTCCTTCATCGGACGGGGTATTGAGTGCAAGGGTTGGCAGGTCATGTTACAGTTGTATAAGACTTTGGTTCGGCCACATTTGGAATACTGCGTGCAGTTCTGGTCGCCACATTACCAAAAGGATGTAGATGCTTTGGAGAGGGTGCAGAGGAGGTTCACCAGGATGTTGCCTGGTATGGAGGGCGCTAGCTATGAAGAGAGGTTGAGTAGATTAGGATTATTTTCATTAGAAAGACGGAGGTTGAGGCGGGGACCTGATTGAGGTGTACAAAATCATGAGAGGTATAGACAGGGTGGATAGCAAGAAGCTTTTTCCCAGAGTGGGGGATTCAATTACTCGGGGTGACGAGTTCAAAGTGAGAGGGGAAAAGTTTAGGGGGGATACGCGTGGAAAGTTCTTTACACAGAGGGTGGTGGGTGCCTGGAACGCGTTGCCAGTGGAGGTGGTAGATGCGGGCACGATAGCGGCTTTTAAGATGTATCTAGACAGATACATGAATGGGCAGGAAGCAGAGATACAGACCCTTAGAAAATAGGCGACATGTTTAGATAGAGGATCTGGATCGGCGCAAGCTTGGAGGGCCGAAGGGCCTGTTCCTGTGCTGTAATTTTCTTTGTTCTTCTTTTTCTTTGAATAATGTGAATAATTGAGGCCCCAACACAGATCCCTGTGGGTCACCATTAGTCACATCCTGCCAATCGGAGTACTTACCCATTATCCCCACTCTCTGTCGCCTACCACTCAACCAACTTCCTAACCATGTCAATAATTTGCCCTCAACTCCATGGGCTTCTACCTTAGTTTACAGTCTCTTATGTGGGACTTTATCAAATGCCTTCTGGAAGTCCATATAAATAACATCATAGACATTCCCCTGTCCACTACCTTAGTCACCTCTTCAAAAAATTCAATGCGATTTGTCAGGCGTGACCTTCCCATCATGAATCCATGCTAGCTGTCCCTGATGAACTGAAATTTTTCTCGGTGTTCAGTCACCCTATCCTTGATTATAGATTCCAGCAACTTCCCCACCACAGATGTCAGGCTAACTGGTCTGTAATTTCCTTGGTTCCCCCTTTCACCCTTCTTAAAAAGTGGAGTGACATGTGCAACTTTCCAATCCAGAGGGACCACTCCTGAATCTAGGGAACTCTGAAAGACTATAGTTAGGGCATCTACAATGTGCTCCCCTACTTCCTTTAACACCCTCGGATGGAAACCGTCAGGTCCTGGAGATTTCTCACTCTTTAGTTTCATTAATTTCCTTGTTACTGATGTTTTACTTATGTTAATTGTATTAAGTCCCTGTCCCCTAGCGACTATTAATTTTTTCGGGATTTCGGCAAGTTAGCCTCCTTTTCAACTGTAAATACTGAGGCAAAGTAATTGTTCAACATGTCTGCCATTTCCCCATTATCAATGACAATATCTTTGTTTTCAGCTTTTAGTGGGCCTACATTGCTCTTGACCACCCGCTTTCCCTTTATGTAACTATAAAATTTCTTCTTATTGATTTTGATGTGCCTTGCAAGTTTCCTTTCATAATCTCTTTTAGTAGCTCTTATAAGCTGCTTTGTGACCTTTTGCTGGTCTTTGTATCGATCCCATTCGGCCGGATCTGTGCTGCATTTTGCATTTTTGTAAGCCCTTTCTTTTTGTTTTATGCTATCCCTAATCTCTTTAGTTGTCCATGGCTGTTTTTTCTGTGAAGTGGAGCTTTTTCCTCTCGGGTATATACTCGCTCTGTATTTCGTTAAATGTTTCTTTAAATATTCTCCACTGTTGTTCAGTCGTTTGACCCATTAACAGATCTACCCAGTTTACCGTGGACAGTCTCTGTCTCATCCCGGTAAAGTCAACCTTACCCAAGTCTAAAATTCTCGTAGTAAATTCGTGCTTTTCACTTTCAAACGCTACCTTGAATTTGATCATATTGTGATCACTATTTGATAAATGTTCAGGCACAGTTAGGCCACTAATTAAATTTGGCTCATAACTAAATCTAATATTGCCTGTCCCCTTGTTACATCTACGACATATTGCTGTAGGAAACTATCCCAGACACATTCCAGAAATTCACTACCTTTCTGACAGGGGCTAGTCTGCCTCTCCCAATCTATGTGTAAGTTAATACTACTCTGCCTTTGTTACACACTTGCCTAATTTGTGCATTTATACAATCTAACACCTCAGAACTGCTACCAGGGTGTCTATACACAACACCTATTAAAGTTTTAGATCCTTTTCTGTTCCTCAATTCCACCCATAAGGTCTCCACTGGATGCTTTCCCCTCATTATATCCTCCCTCACTAATGAGGTGATATTATTTCTAATCAGTAAGGCTACTCCACCCCCTTTGCCATTTTCCCTGTCCCTCCTGTAAACTTTATAAGCAGGTATATTTAGTTCCCAATCCCGACCATCCTGCAGCCACGCCTCCGCAATGGCCACCACATCATAATCTTCCATTTGAATTTGCGCCTGCAGCTCATCTAGTTTATTCCTTACACTCTGTGCATTTGTATATATCTTACTTGGGCTATACCCCCTAACCTGTCCCTCAGCACTGATACTTTATTCACCTGTTTATTATTTCTCTCTTCTGGTTTAACCAGTATGCTACTTGCAGTTTGGTAACAATCAGCCTCACCACTAACCTGCACTCCTACCTTCTCCTTTAACTTCCTGTTTTTCCATACAACTGAACCCTCCCCCCCCACTATTTAGTTTAAAGCCCTATCTACAGCCCTAGTTATGCGATTCGCCAGGACTCTGGTCCCAGCATGATTCAGGTGGAGCCCGTCACATCGGAACAGCTCCCTCCTTCCCCAGTACTGGTGCCAATGTCCCACGAATTCGAACCCATTTCTCCCACACCAATCTTTGAGCCATGCATTTACCTCTTTAATCTTATTGACCCTTTGCCAATTTGCTCGTGGTTCAGGTAGTAATCCAGAAATTATTACCTTTTTGGTTCTGCTTTTTAATTTAGCCCCGAGCTTCTCATATTCCCTCAGCAGAACCTCTAACCTCGTTCTACCTAGATCGTTGGTACCTACGTGGACCACGACAACTGGATCTTTCCCCTCCCACAAGTTCCTCTGCAGCCCAGATGAGATATCCCGAACCCTGGCACCAGGTAGGCAATGGAGCCTTCGGGACTCTCGATCCTGGCCACAGAGAACAGTGTCTATGCCCCTAACTATATTATCCCTTATTACGACTGCATTTCTCTTTTCTCCCCTCACTTGAATGGCTCCCTGTACCACAGTGCTGTGGTCAGTTTGCTCATCCTCCCTACAGTCCCTGCTCTCGTCCACACATGGAGCAAGAATCTCGAACCTGTTGGACAAGAACAATGGCTGAGGCTCCTGCAGCACTACCTCCTGGATCCCTCTACCTGCCTCACTCATCGTCACACACTCCTGTCCCCGACCACTGGCCAAATTCATGGTAGTTAATCTAAGGGGTGTGACTGTCTCCTGAAACACAGCGTCCATGTAACTCTCCCCCTCCCTGATGTGTCGCAGTGTCCAAAGCTCAGACTCCAGCTCATCAACTCTGAGCCAGAGTTCCTCAAGCAGCCAACACTTGCTACAGATGTGTTCACCAGGAACCGCAATGGTGTCTACCAGCTCCCACATCATGCAAGTACAACACATCACCTGGCCCTGCATCTCTAATTTATATAATTAGATTTTAATTTGTTATTTAAATTTATGACTGGTCTTAAGTTTTTTTTAAACCGTTTTAGTCTTTAGTTTATATACTTACAAATCAATTACTCTATGTTGATTCAATTCAATTAAATTTAAAAACTTACCTGAATACTGACCCCAGCTGCTTTCTGTTTCCCTGCTCTCACTGTTCAATGTGACGTTACTCTGATGTCACTTTTCGATTTTTTTTTTTTTTTTTTTTTTTTTTTCCCCCCGCTCCTTGGGCTGTGCTCCTCTCTGCCTCTCTCCCACACAGGTTTTTGTCGCGCTTTTTTATATCTCCGGTCCTGCTGCTCCTCTGGCTCCGCTCCTCTCTGCCTCCGCTCCTCTCTGCCTCAAAGATCTGTTTAGCCCATTCTCTGGGTTCTCTAACTTCTCAAAGAAGGTTTCAGATAACCAGACGGTAGCGTCATCTGTCTGTAGTGCCAGTTCAGCCTCCTCTGACAGATCTTGTTTGGCCATGGACTGAGTCACCACACAGTCAGGAAAATGCCAGGGACCTTTTCCTGTAACTGTTCTGACTCCCTGACCTCTTTTGGTGTCTCCAAAACCACTGGGGAAGCTACCATCTTCGCCCCCGCCAGGTCATCACCCAGGAGGAGGTCACCCTCGTCCACAAGTAAACTCGGCACAATCCCCACGGTTCCTGGTCCAGAAACAAGGTCGCGCTCCAAGTGCACCTGGTCTAAAGCTATACTTTACTGCGACTGTTTACTCACACTCTAGCATTCAATGCGCTCGCTGGGGGAAAGATCGCACCGGCAGCGGCCTGCTGCGGAGCCTGATGCCGGGATTGCTGGGCTCAATCTCCCTGGCGGCAGCGAGGCTCTGTGGTGGCCCCCTCCTGCAGCTCAGCGACGGGACCTGACTTTAAATATTTAAATAAACTATGCATACATTTAAATCCAATTGCCTGCAATCTTACCTTTGAATCCGGATGTTCAGTGCAACAGGCGGCCCTCACGGGCCTTCACTTCCCTGTCCAGGGAAAGCTGGCGCCACTGAGGTGGGGAAGGGGTATCAGAGCAGTCTTAGTGTTGGGGGGGCAGGGGGAAACAGGGTGACCTCTACACTTTATGCAGTTGGTGGGGGTGGGAGAAGGATGACCTCTGCAGTTTGTGCAGTTGGGTGGAGAAGGGGTCAACTCTACAATTTTAGTGTATTGAGGGGGTGGTGACAGGCCAAACATTTATTTTTAGTGTTGGGGGACGGGGGCAACTCTGCATTCTCTGATCAGGGCTGGCAGCCCTTTTAAAAATGGCACCAGCGCCTGCGCAGAGAGAGCTGGCGATGTTGAAGGTGTCGCCAAGGCCTCAGTCGCCACATGCTTGGGGGGAGGGTGGTGAGGGAAGAGGCGGCCGCCATGCATATTTGAATGAGCCACTGTGCTCAAGATCATGGCGGCGCACGGGCCACCATTGTTTTGCCCACCGCCACTCCCAGCAGTGGGAAAATAAAATCCTGCCATGGATGTGCTTGGAAAGAAGAAAAATAAACTTTCCATTTCCCGGTCCAGTCTTCCTTCATCTTGACTAGCATGCATACACACACACTCATCGTCTTCATAAAATCATTCTGCTAGTGCCAGATGCACTCCCCCACCCCGTCACCAGATCCACTCCCCATCCCACCCCCAGCCACCAGAAAAAGCAATCTAACCAGCCCCAACCCTCTGCTCCTTCCTCTAACATGAATTGCAGAATTAGATTATTGATGAGTCAACATTTATCTATCGGGTTATGGAAGTTCTTCAACTCATCTATTTTTACTTCACAATTTCTTTCTATGCTTTTGACCACCACTATACTCATGGTTACCACCGATGTTCCCTTTAAGCTGTGCAGTAGCCTGCAAGTTACCACGTGCGACATGCATATGTCATCTCCTTTGAAATAGCACACATGCATGGTCACTACCATGGTTAACTTTGAGGGACATTACTCTCATTAATTACCTGAGTCTGTACTGTGTTAGGCTACAAAAGACACAAATTAATGTCACATGACTAACATCACTTCAAAGTAAAAATGACCATCTGCGAGATTTTGCGTTTTAGGTCAGCACCTCGCGTCTGTCAAATGGAGGATCCCAACCTCTCTCTGTGTTGGGAGCAGGCATCCTGCAGTATTTTTTCTCTTGATTGACCAATTAGTGGCTAGAGGGTGCGATTGCTATTCAATTAACGGCAGTAGGCAGGCTCTTGAAGCAGGCATGAAGGAGCTACAATCTACTGTTATAGGTAAGGGAGGGAGAGGGTGCCTCCATCTTGAGGCACCCTCTCAGCAACTTTATAAACAAATCTGAAACAATAAGTGGCCACAGCTGCTGGGGAAGTTCCAAAGACACTCAACCCTCTGAGAGAAAAACTTGTCCACTTTGGTAGAAAGAATAGAACAGCAGTATATTATTTAAATTAAATTATTTAAATAGCGAAAGATTGCAGAACTCTGTGGTACTGAGGGATATGCATGTCCTGGTGCATGAATCACAAAAAATTAGTATGCAGGTACAGCAAGTGATTAGCAAGGCAAATGGAATGTTGTCACTTGTTGCAAGGAAATTGGAATATAAAAGGGAAGTTTTGCTACAGCTGTACAGGGCCTTTGTGAGACCACAACTGCAGTACTGTGTACAGTTTTGGTCTGCTTACGAAAGAAAGGATGTAATTGCACTCAAAGCAGTTCAGAGAAGGTTCACTCGACTGATTCCTGGGATGAAGGGGTTTTCTTATGAGGAAAGGTTGGACGCGTTGGGCCTGTATCCATTGAAGTTTAGAAGAATGAGAGGTGACCTTATTGAAACATAAGATCTTGAGGGGACTTGGCAGGGTGGATGCTGAGAGGATGTTTCCCCTTATGGGAGAGACTAGAACCAGGGGACACAGTTTTAAAAATAAGGGGTCTCCCGTTTAAGATAGAGATGAGGAGAATTTTTTTTTTGAGGGTCATTAGGCTGTGGAATTCTCTTCCCCAGAGAGCAGTGCAGGCAGGGTCATTGAATATTTTTAAGGCTGAGATAGATAGATAGATAGATTCTTGATTTACAAAGGGTATAGGGAGTAGACAGGAAAGTAGAGTTGAGGCCACAATCAGATCAGCCATTATCTTCTCAAATGGCAAAGCAGGCTCGAGGTGCCGAAGGGCCCACTCCTGCTCCTCATTCATATGTTTGTACTTATGTATTTGACAGTGCAGAGAAGAGCCACAGAACTGATACCCAATGTCACTGGTCTGTGTTATGAGAAAAAACTGGAGAAACTTGGAGTGTATGTGAATGAGTGGTGATAGAATGTCATAGAGAGATACAGCACTGCAACAGGCCCTTCAGCCCACCGAGTCTGTGCTGACCATCAACCACCCATTTATACTAATCCTACATTAGTCCCATATTCCCTACCACATCCCCACCTTCCCTCAATTTTTCTACCACTTACCGACACTCGGGGCAATTTACAATGGCCAATTTACCTATCAACCTGCAAGTCTTTGGCTGTGGGAGGAAACCAGAGCACCCGGCGGAAACCCATGCGGTCACAGGGAGAACTTGCAAACTCCACACAGGCAGTACCCAGAACCGAACCCGGGTCGCTGGAGCTGTGAGGCTGCGGTGCTAACCACTGCGCCACTGTGATCTTAAAGGTACCTAAGATTGTTAAAGGTGTAGAAAAAGTTAACCTGAAATATTACTTCAGACAATGCGAGTAGAATAGGTTGAAACTAGAGAAGGGTTTTTTTAAAATATCAGGAAATTCTTCACAGGAGGCATCAACATGCAGAATAAACTTCTAGCCAGAGTGCTGGAGGCAAAACACTGGAATCATTTAAAAAAAAAAAGTTGGAATATATGCTTGCAGTGATGAATCAGGATGGGCCAAATCGCTGCCTTCACCTGTAATTTATCTTTTACAGTTTGCTTCCGCATGATAACCCACACTTATCCCTATTAGAGAACAGTAACATAGTGGTTATGTTACTGGTCTAGTAATTCAGTGGCTGGACTAATCATCTGAGCAATGAATTCAAATCCCACCAGTACAGCTGGGGATTTTAAATTCAATTTAATTAATCAAATCTGGAATTAAAGCTAGTATCAGTAATGATGACCAGATAGTTGTTAAAAATCCATTAGGTTCACTCACATCCTTTTGGGAAGGAAGTCCCTGGTTGATGTTTGGATTGGGCTCCATTTTTAGTAGCCTGGTGACTCTCCTTTAAAATCATGTAGAAGGTACAAGTATACATGTTGCCATTTGAAGAGGAAGTTGGACATTATCCAGCCCTTGTAGATATGCAAGACGTGGTTGTGCAGAAGATGAGTAAGGTACCAGAATACGGAAAATCAAAATTTAGCACGAGCCGAAGCCTCAGGAGGACAAAATTCTGGAAGAGTTTTTTAATACATACCACCTTTTAAGTTCATAATATTGTAGTACAGCCCCATTACAATATTGAGTCATAATGTTAGATTATTTTACTCTGGGGTAGTAAACATTATCATCCTTAATGTTTAGTGGAAATATTTGGAATACTGCTACAGTACAGTACCACCCGGGTCATAATCTATCATCCTGAAACCAAAAGCAATGAGAGCATTTGGTACAGTTTTGCTGTTTTGTTGCTGAGCAGAATATTTCTGCATACTTTGTACAACCTCTTTATCTGATTTTTTTTTTCTACGGTGTAACCTTTTTTTCAGCCGTAACCTTGAGACCGCCAGCTTGCAAAATTTAACTTGTCCTTGGTGCCATTGCTAAATAGCAGCTTTTTTTTTGATATTGCAAGTCTGACGAAATAGTATTTGATTCATTAAAAGAAACCATTCACAACGTAATTATGGTGAGGAAGGCCATTCAGCCCATCTTAATTGATTCATCCAAAGATATCTCAACTATTGTAGCATTCAGTAGTATATTTGATAAATGATTCCAAGGTTTTTTTTAGAAATTGGTTTAAGGATTGTAAATATTATAATAATGTAAATTTCAAGGACAATTTCTGCCACTTTCTTTGCCAACATTTAGAAACAGCAATTAATGTACTCTTGTATCTGTTTGACACTAGGTCCAGTGGATGAATATATGTTGCCATTTGAAGAGGAAATTGGACAGCATCCATCCCTTGAAGATATGCAAGAGGTGGTTGTGCATAAGAAGATGAGACCTATTTTTAGAGAACACTGGCAAAAGCATCCTGTAAGTGTATATGTTTATAAATCATGTGAACATTACAGTGCTAAGTCTGTTATTTGGTATGCTCAACCCGCCCCCTCACAATTTCCTTTTTTTGAAAAAAAGACAAAAAAGGCTGAACATTTTATACTGGTTTCTGATCTGCAGCCTGAAGACTAATTAATCTCTGACCTCACTCTACACAGTTCCTTCACCAAACAATTAAATCCTTCACCTACCTGAGGATTTTTTTTTTGTTTGACAACAGATGAATTTTGTGTCCTTAAAGGGACACAAATTCATTTTACCAGCATGGGATAGCGTACCTGTATTTTATGTTGCCTGTATATAGGTAGGTGGTCTTGGTATTAAGTTTACTTCTGATGTCTCAATTTTTGAGTCATACTTTTATGTCAGCATTTTATAACAACCAAATTGTACATCAGCATTTTCTATCACTGCAGTCTTGGTCCTCTGGTCAACAGATGGCACTGTCAGTGAGTCAGCAGCTCTGTCCACCATTTCTTCCACAACCAGAGTCTGTGACTCAACGCATAAGCAATATTAGGCATATTTAAATTTTTCAACTTTTAAAATATTGGGCAATTTAACATTCACTTGCTCTGGGCTCTGCCTTGCTCTTCCAGGGGCTGCTCCAACATTTAAAACTCGAGCCCATTTGTATCCTGCCCCTGGATCTGCTCCACTTGCTGCCAGTCCCACTACAGGGTCCTGCTCCTGGCTGAAACTGCTTTGTTCCTTTTGGGCCCAGTTCCACACTAGATTTTATTTATTTTGGCCAGAATTAGTCCCCACTACTGGCTGAAACGATTTATTTGAAAAAAAAAGCTGGTCCATTTAACATGCCTGGTTGTGCCACACTCCTTCCTGTCCATGTTCCTAACTAGGCCCCACTCTTCTCCTAACCATGTCCCAAATAGGCCCCACTCGCTTCCTATTCATGATCCTGAATCAGCCCTGTTCACTTCCAGCCATTTCAGTACTACTCCTTTTCAGTCTGCTTACTGGATCTATCTTGCTCTTACAATTTGCTGCAAAATTTTTAAGTACCTGAGCCCTTTAAGCCTCACGACCAGCCCCGCTGTGTGCGCTTATTAAATTTAAATTATGAAGCTGCATCTGAAGTTGAAGGAATGGAATGCATAGAACCAGTGCAGGTGTGAGTTTTAGTGATCATTGAGCAACAGTATTAAAGATAAGCAAACATCATTTCATATTTTGACTCCCAATAACCCCTTAACTCGATCTCTAGACTTCTGTATTTCCTTACAATTCATCCCAGTTCCACTTGGGATTGACATTGTCACTCTTTTTCCGTGCTCCTCATGCGCTTCTATTAGCGTTATGTAATGTGGCACCCGTATCTATCCCAACTGTGGGCTGATCAATATGTTGTGAAGTAATAGCATAAGTCCTACAGATTGATATTGCATCTTTCTGGTATATATTCTGGCACCTTTAATTGCATTAATCTGAATTTTCTTTTCAGGCTGACAGATATTTTATCTGCATTTCTCCACCACAGAGAATCTTTTTAATTTTTTTTTTGTCTTCTCGTAGGGAATAGCAGTATTATGTGAGACTATAGAAGAATGTTGGGATCATGATGCGGAGGCAAGACTATCTGCTGGTTGTGTTGCAGAACGCATCACTCAGATGCAAAGACTAATGAGCACGATTACTACAGACAACATTGTGACAGTAGTCACCATGGTAACAAATGTTGACTTTCCTCCCAAAGAATCTAGCCTATGATGGTTACAATAGTCCGAAACCAAACCAAGGAACTCTACAGTAGAGCTGCTATCTGCTGAATTTATTTGACTGGTTACAACAAACAATTCAGTATCTTGTCCTTACACACTTAACAGAACTGGTAGCCAATGGAATGGCAAGTGGACAATGGAGGCAACGGGTACCACAGTCAGTCAGAGGTGGTTTAGAACACAGTTTGGTTGTGGCATGGATCACTTGATACTTCAATAAACTTCATCCAAGATACTGGAAGATAACTCTTTTCTTCCAGCAAGTGAAGCTAAATAGGTTAAAGATGAGTCTTGAAGAGCATGTCATAGAAGAGCATGGCTCTCAAATTTGGCAACATGAGCGTGGCTAAAAATTGGAGTGCACCAGATAACTGGCTTCTTGTGAGGATGTCTGTTTCTCAGATGAACTACTGTTAATTTTTAATAACAGTACCTTTCATTTCAGAAAGAAAGGCAATTCATTTTTATTGCATTTGCTATTTGCGTTCACAAAAGAACTATTGTAATGCCAATATGACATAGCTTGTGAATGTTCAGTGTGCTGCTGTTATATGTATAAACAAATCAAGGTTTTTTGGGACATAGCAAAGAAGCATTACATTATAACCATAAACCTCCCTCAACAAGGTATACCTCAGTTTCCATATTTGATAAACTATATTAGTACTTTTAAGTTTGATAACACTAACAGATTTGAATTGACAGTTGACAATGTAATTTTATGTATTAAATCACTGCATTTAAAAAAGTGTAAACTATACCTTTCTATGCCAATGGGAGAAGGCCATTCAAAGTGTTTCTGCCTTGTTTTCTTGTGCAAGATCATGTAATAATTTTTAACCGTGCAGTTGTCTGCTTTTAATAGCTCCTTTGCTACATGAAGCTTTGAAACTATCTTTTGCCCTAAATTGGCTTTCAAAAGCACTTCCTTATTTTTAGATTTGCTGTGTCTATAGAAAATTCAGAGATGTGCGCATGCTTTTCTGTTTTTTAAACTTGCGAGATATAATTAACACTGGAGGTGTTTTTAAAATTTGAATGCTTTTATTTTGTAAAGTAATATATCCTTTGGTTTCCTTTAATTACACATGTAAAGTAATTTTGCATACCTGTTAAAAGTGCAGTCATTAGTCTACTGTATCACTGTACCAACATAACCTCAGGAATTTGTTGCCCCAAACCCTCTCTGTTTTGAGTTGTGGTGACAGTCCTACACTAATTTTGGTGCCATTTCAGTAAGTTTAAAAAGAACTTGCAGGGCAACAGAGGAACTTTTTAAAAAAAAAATTAATATATGCAATAGATACACATACAATGACTGGTACTAACTTCTGTTCCTAAACAATTACTATGGTTTTATACATTTTAGCAGAACTGATGCAAGTCAAAACTAACCACTGCAACTGCTGCTCAATTTACCTTTTAGGGCCAGGGTTTGGTTGTCTTTAACCAAGTGTTAACCATGCATTGCATTGTTACAGTTTAGCTAAATGCTTCAGCACTAAACTGTGCAATGTGGGGTATCGCAAAGGCCATAAAACTACACTGACTGTGTGAGTAGTGATTAGGTGCCAAATGTTTTAGGTGGATGACACTAAAGTGTTTACTGCATTTCTGCAGTTTTTTTACTTTGCAATAGGATTACTGATTTTGAAACTGATTGTGACTGAACTGACAGCATTATAAAGTATTTGCACAGTTACAGTTGACTTTAATTTCAGCAATAATCTATTGCAAAAGGCTGACAAAGTATTAGTTAAAGCTGCAGTATATCATAAAAGCAAATTAAAGTCTCTAATTTTTTTACAATCCCAAGTCCCCATTAAAATCTATTGTTAAGCACAAATTTGTATTTTAGGGCTAAACATTCCTAACCTCTTTAATATGTGGGGGAACCTTTATCCTTATCAGTTCATGAATTTTTAGCACCAGTGGCTTCTCCTGCAAGTTTGCTTCAGTTGGTGGACCATGAATAGTTAACACTGTATAACAATGATGAACTTCAGGTATCTGATAATCAGTCGTATGCTAAGGCTATGCAAACTTAGAAAATCAACATTTTAATCATTTTATAATGTACACAGGTTTTCAATATCTGATTTCTTCAAAAATTAATGAAAAATTAGTTGAAAATATTACTTCTATCAGGTAACTGCAACATTGTTTGCGCAACATTCCCCTCCACTTATGATGTATTGATTTTTGTTTCCTAGAATATATTGCAGCTTTAAAAAAAAGTTTGAAAATCAGGAACTCACTGTGAATTACTATTATGCATATATGAAGTGCTTACTTTTAAAATCATGAATTATTGTTTAATATACTGACAAACATGAAATGTTATGCATAGGCTCAGAACAAGAAAATTCTGATGTCAAAAAAGAAAAGTCTGTCCCCATACTCCAAGCAGAGAGGGATAAAAGGGCAAATGCAACGGTGTATATATATTCTACATGCCCACTTGTACACTTTGGATTAGATTGTCAGCTGGTGTCTGTCTCAAAAACATGAGTTGATTTCTGCTAGGAGGAATCTTCTCTACTGGGTACTTGTGCTATACAGTGTGGTTTGTATCATTCATCCATGGAAAGATGTTTTAATCACTTTACAAAGCAATGATTTTGGTAACATTTTAGACTTCAACTCTACCTTGCAGCCTACACTTCACAGGGAGAAATAATAGCCCTGAAATAGGGTAAAGCTATTAATTATGCAATATAATTATTTCTATTAAGTTTAAAGATCCTCAGACAACTCGAGATGTTTTGTGGACAGAATGATACAAATAGCATTCAATATTAAGTGTTGCTTACCTCAGAACTTGCCAACAGAGTTCTTAAAGCAGTTTGTGATACACATACCTCTAAACAATTATGTTTGCTTTAGTCTGTATCAATGTTCTGTGCATTTGTGGGCACAAATTACTGTAATACTGGATATGTACTTGGGATTTTTTTTTGTTGCAAATATCTCGCAGAGACCCAGGGAAAGGCCTGGATGGGTAGATGGAAGAGATTGTTAAATATTGTACAGAAACATTTGCTGTTCCCCTAAGAATAAACTGTATAGTGACTGCTGTATGACATACATTCTGTATATGAAATGGAGTACATTTGCTGGTATTTTTTTTGGTGTTTTCATTTTTTATTGTATTGCGTACAGAGCGCATATAATTTTTGTTGGGGGAAAAAAGATGCATATCCTGAGGTTATGCAGTATTACATTTACCTTCATATGATGCCCTCTATTTCAGTAAATGTAAATGGTAATAGTGCTATGGATGTTAACTCGCTGGAGGCTTTCTTGGAGTTTAACAGTGCAATGCGCTTAGCAGCCATGACAGGTTCCAGCTCTTCAAAGTGAGATTGAAACCAGTCTGCATTCTGCTTGTCACGTTTGCCAAAGGTGATCATTGCTGAGCCATAGATGGCGTCTCTGATGTGGGCCCAGTTCGTTTCTGCATCCCCTGCAGGAGTGTTTTGAAGGGCTTTTTCAATCGAATTTAGAAACTTATGTAACAGCTGTGGATAAGAAATTCTGTTTGTGTTGATGTGTGGACGGCCCTTCTGCTTGGAGTGATGTAACTTCTTTGGTTTGAGTCTAACCTTGCTGCACACCAGGGAGTGGTCGGTGTTGCAGTCCACACTGTGGAAGCTGCATGTGATTTGGACACTGTTTATAGAGGCTCGCCTTGTGACGATGAGGTCCAGCTGGTGCCAATGATGTGATCTTGGGTGCCTCCATGAAACCTGGTGACAGGGTTTAGTATGAAAGAACGAGTTGATGCAGAGGTTGTGATAGGTGCACAACTCCAGCAGTCTCTGTCCGTTTACATTCATCCTTCCAGTGCCATAGCGCCCAAGGCAGGAGGGCCATGAGTCATGGTCAGCCCCAACCCTGGCATTAAAGTCCCCCAGCAGGAACAAATGTTCAGTATTAGGAATGCTACTAATATTATGGAGTTCCTCGTAGAACTAGTCTTTAACTTCAGGTGGGGAGCAGAGTATTGGAGCATAGATGCTGAGTAGGTGTACTGGACCAGAGGCGGTGAGCGGTCGGATGGACAGTATGCATTCCGAACCATTGGAAGGTGGCTCTATCATGCTGAGCAAAGAATTTCTGATAGCGAAGCCCACTCCATGCTGTCTTTGGTTCTTCAGGATCCCTACCCTGCCAGTAGAAGATGTAGTCTTGCTCTCTTAGAGAACCACTCGCAGGGAGGCGTGTTTCCTGAGGTGCTGCAATGTCCACATTTTGTCTACTGAGCTCGTTAATGATGGCGGTCTTCTGAGAGTCGTTGATTTGTGTAAGGTCTTCCGACAGGCCAGGACGCACAGTTCTGACGTTCCAGCTTGCAAAACGAAGGGCTGGTACCTTTCCTTTTTTTTGTCATGCTGTTTGGTGCGGTGTTACAGTCCACTTGTTGGGCAATGACCCTGAGCTCCAAGCACCCATTGAAGCAGGTAGACTGTGGCGGGACATAATCTTACTGACCGGCTGCCCGGTTTGAGGCGGGCGGGAGCTGTCCAATGAGATGCGATGACCTCTCCCACCGACAAAGGCAACCCGTGGCGCCCAATGTCTACGCCAATTGAGCTGGACTTAAAACCCGTAACTGCTGCCTTCCGTGTTGTTTTGGTCGCTGTGAGGCCACTATGGAATGACCTCTCCATGGCGCGTGCCTGGGTGTATGGAGGTTGAGTTGCCCAAGCGTCAAAACCCCCCCCTCAGCCTTCCTAGTGGGGTCCAAAGGAGTGCAGAGCACAACGTTTGGCACCGGTATGGCTGTAGGAACTGCCGGAAACATGCCAAAGGTGACACACGATCGCCTTCGGGGTTCCGCTCCGGATTTTCTGTTAGGGTTTACTCCCTTAGCCTTGGTCTCTCTCGAGAAGCCCGCAAGGCAGTGGGGTTGTTAGGGCCCCTGCTCAGGGATAGGAGCTAACAAGTTAACTGTGTGATTTCATGGCAGAAGGGGGTGCGGGGTGGGGGAGCTGGGAAGGGGTGTGGGGGTGTGAAGCGGGTGCGGTGGGGAGAAGGGGTGCGAGGGGGGAGCTGGGGAGGGGGTGTGAGGGGGGAAGCGTCCGGCGGGGGTCGTGACCCTGGTGAGCGGGCCAGCCCACAATCTGCACGGCCTCCTCGATGTCGGCGTCCTCCAGGCTGACGCTGCGCTTGTGGTCGCCATCCAGCTCACGGTGGAGTTTCTTTCCCGGCTCCCAGCTCCCAGCTGTGCCGGCCGAAGGGCGACCGAGGCTGGATTGAGGCGCTAAGCCTCGACAACCGCCTCATGGGCACTCAGGCCACCGGCTGTTTCTGAAGGTGATTTCCTGCACCCATTATTTCAGCCTCTGACTGCACCGAGCCAGTTCCACTTTTAAAGCACCCCGCTTGAGTCTGGTTGCTTTCTGAGGGTCGTGAAGGCTGAAGTTTCCCTTGTTCTTAATATCTGAGGAAGCTGTGGGCTGTGATAGATATAGAAATCCCAGATTCATATGGTGACAGCTATCTCATTGACAGTATGACCTAATCTGGTAGTGCCACAGTCATAAGAGGCTTGTTTTCTCTCCTACAAACCAGGATTCTATGCTTACAGCTATTATCTTTCATGTTTAATTAGGAAGAAAAACAGAGAAATTATATTGTACCTCATCAATACTTGCCACAATGCTTCGCATTTAATGGACAGCTTTTGAAGTGCAGTCACTTTTGTTATGTAGACAAAAACTACTGAGTAAATTGGGCCGATACTGGCTGGAGTTTAGAATGACAAGGAGTGATCTCATTGAAACAAGGAACAGTACAGCACAGGAATAGGCCATTCGGCCCTCCAAGCCTGCGCCGATCTTGATGCCTGCCTAAACTAAAACCTTCTGCACTTCTGGGGTCCGTATCCCTCTATTGCCATCCTATTCATGTATTTGTCAAGATGCCTCTTAAACGTCTCTATGGTACCTGCTTCCACCACCTCCCCCGGCAACCATTTCCAGGCACTCACCACCCTCTGTGTAAAGAACTTGCCTCGCACATCCCCTCTAAACTTTGCCCCATCTCACCTTAAACCTATGTCCCCTAGTAACTGACTCTTCCACCCTGGGAAAAAGCTTCTGACTATCCACTCTGTCCATGCCGCTTATAACTTTGTAAACCTCTATCATGTCGCCCTACCACTTCCGTCGTTCCAGTGAAAACAATCTGAGTTTATCCAACCTCTCCTCATAGCTAATGCCCTCCAGACCAGGCAACATCCTGGTAAACCTCTTCTGTACCCTCTCCAAAGTCTTCACATCCTTCTGGTACTGTGGCGACCAGAATTGCACGCAATATTCTAAGTGTGGCCTAACTAAAGTTCTGTACAGCTGCAGCATGACTTGCCAATTTTTATACTCTATGCCCCATACAAGATTCTGAAGGAGACACTTGTTAGAAGGCTTGACTGGGTAGAGGTTGTTTCCCCTGGCTCGAGCGAGGCATGGACAACGTATGTCAGCCAAGAGCGACATCTCGACTCATTCCATCTTCGCTGCCTCCACAGTATCCTTGACATCAGGTGGCAGGACCGTATCTCCAACACAGAAGTCCTCGAAGCGACCAACATCCCCAGCGTATACACCCTGCTGAACCAGCGGCGCTTGAGATGGCTTGGCCATGTGAGCTGCATGGAAGATGGCAGGATCCCCAAGGACGCATTGTACAGTGAGCTCATCACTGGTATCAGACACACTGGCTGTCCGTGTCTCTGCTTTAAAGACGTCTGCAAACGCGACATGAAGTCCTGTGACATTGACCACAAGTCGTGGGAATCAGTTGCCAGTGATCGCCTGAGCTGGCGGACAGCTATAAAGGCGGGGCTAAAGAGTGGCGAGTCGAGGAGACTCGGCAGTTGGCAGGAAAAAAAAAACAAGCGCAAGGGGAGAGCCAACTGTGTAACCACCCTGACAACCAACTTTACCTGCAGCGCCTGCGGAAGAGTCTGTCACTCTAGAATTGGCCTTTATGGCCACTCCAGGTACTGCTCCACAAACCACTGATCACCTCTAGGCGTTTCCCATTGTCACGAGACAAGGAGGCCAAAAGGAACCCATATGTTATTTATAAACCAGTATACAATTAGCATCTGTTTGCTCTTAAGCAGTTTTCCATTTAGTCAGCACACTAGTAGTGTTCTTACCATGGGTTGCCTGAAATGGGATATTCTGATCAGTAAATGACAGTGAACAGTGTCTACTACCTATCCCTAAGCACACACAAACTAAGGGTAAGCATTATAAAGAACTGAAAAAAAAATGAAACAAATGCATCAACTGAATCCATGTAACTACTGACTTTTTGCCTGTGATTGCAAACATTGCTTTATACCAAGTTTTTCAACTTTGCAATGTAATATGCTAAAAGAAGAACTTGGCGTCCTAAGACTGGGTAGTAATGTGGCAAATGAAATCTAACATAGCTAAATGTAGGATGATTCACTTTGGTAGGAAAAATAAAAACATCACCCACACATTAGAGAATAAGAAATCAAATAGGGTAGAAGGTGATCAAGTTGTTATAAACAGCATTGCAGGTTAGCAAATGATTTTAAAATGCTAACAAAACACTAATTTATTTCTAGGAGTGTAGAATTCAAAATTAGTGAAATTATGCTAAACTTGTGTCGTACCCTGCACAGACTAACCTTAGGAATACTGGGCACAGTTCTGGTCTCTGTACTATAAAAAGAACATAGAGACACTGAACAGTGCAAAAAATATCTACAAAGAAACTACCAGAGCTGAGAGATTATAGCTATTGGGAAACATTGAACACGTTGATGCTTTTTTTCTTTAGACGAGAAAAGACTTATGGGAGACCTGATGAAGCGAATATTTCCACTGGGGGAGAATCCACAACTAGGGTGATAGATACAAGGTAATTATGAACAAATCCAGTAGTGAAATAAGGAGACATTTATTTGCTCAGTAGTTATTAGAATATGGAGCATGTTATAGTATATTATTAAAGAAGTAGTAGCAGGACATCTAGAAAATCATACAGACAGAGTCGATCTGTTTTTATTATTTAGATTAGATTAGAGATACAGCACTGAAACAGGCCCTTCGGCCCACTGAGTCTGTGCCGACCATCAACCACCCATTTATACTAATCCTACACTAATCCCATATTCCTACCAAACATCCCCACCTGTCCCTATATTTCCCTACCACCTACCTATACTAGTGACAATTTATAATGGCCAATTTACCTACCAACCTGCAAGTCTTTTGGCTTGTGGGAGGAAACCGGAGCACCCGGAGGAAACCCACGCAGACACAGGGAGAACTTGCAAACTCCACACAGGCAGTACCCAGAATCGAACCCGGGTCCCTGGAGCTGTGAGGCTGCGGTGCTAACCACTGCGCCGCCCTTATGAAAGGGAAATTATGTTTGACAAATTTGTTGGTTCTTTAAGGATGTACCAAGCAGGATAGATAAAGGGGAACCAGTAGATGGAGTGTATTTGAATTTCCCAAAGGCATTCGATAAGGTGCCACATGAAAGGTTACTACATAAGATCTACATAAGCTCAGTGTTGGGGGTAATATATTGGATGGATAGAGGATTGACTAACAGGAAACAGGGAGTTGGGATAAATGGGGCATTTTCAGGTTGGCAAACTAACTAGTGGAGTGCCACAGCAATCAGTGTTGGGGCCTCAGGCTCAATGAATATATTCAAAGCTGAATTATATAGATTCTTGATCGAGAAAGGAGTCAAGTGTTATGGGGGGGGGGGGTGGTGATGTGGGGCATACAGGAAAGTGGAGTTGAGGCCACATTCAGATCAGCCATGATCTTATCAAATGGCGGAGCAGGCTCGAGGAGCCGAATGGCCTACTCCTGCTCCTAATTCGTATGTATGGAGGTATTTACGATCTTTATTAATGACTTGTGTTATGACTGAGGCAGGAGGCATGCACTGTTAATTCAGTCCCACTTCTCCACAAGTCAAAACATATCAATTTTTTCCATTTACCTAAACAACCAATTAGATACTGTAACAAAAACAAGAAATGCTGGATTCACTCAGCAGGTCTGGCAGCATCTGTGGAAAGAGAAGCAGAGTTAACGTTTCGGGTCAGTGACCCTTCTTCGGAACTGACAAATATTAGAAAAGTCACAGATTATAAACAAGTGAGGTGGGGGTTGGGCAAGAGATAACAAAGGAGAAGGTGCAGATTGGACCAGGCCACATAGCTGACCAAAAGGTCACAGAGCAAAGGCAAACAATATGTTAATGGTGTTTTGAAAGACAAAGCATTAGTACAGATTAGGTGTGAATATACTGAATATAGAACATCAGCAAGTGCAAACCTGAAGAAAAACAACCTGAAAAAAACAGTGGGTAAGCAAACTGAACAAACTAAGATGAAATGAAATAAATGCAAAAAATGTAAAAAGGAATGCAAAAAAAAGGAAGAAAAAATAACTAAAAATGACTAAAAATGAAAGTAAAGTGGGGGGCTGTCATGCTCTGAAATTATTGAACTCAATGTTCAGTCCGGCAGGCTGTAGTGTGCCTAATCGGTAGATGAGATGCTGTTCCTCGAGCTTGCGTTGATGTTCACTGGAACACTGCAGCAATCCCAGGACAGAGACGTGAGCATGAGAGCAGGGGGGAGTGTTGAAATGGCAAGCAACCGGAAGCTCAGGGTCCTGCTTGCGGACTGAGCGGAGATGTTCCGCAAAGCGGTCACCCAGTCTGCACTTGGTCTCCCCAATGTAGAGGAGACCACACTGTGAGCAGCGAATACAGTATACTACATTGAAAGAAGTACAAGTAAATCGCTGCTTCACCTGAAAGGAGTGTTTGGGGCCTGGGATAGTGAGGAGAGAGGAGGTAAATGGGCAGGTATTACACCTCCTGCGATTGCAAGGGAAGGTGCCCTGGGACGAGGACGAGGTGGTGGGGGTAATGGAGGAGTGGACCAGGGTGTCGCGGAGGGAACGATCCCTTCGGAATGCTGACAGGGGAAGGGAGGGGAAGATGCGACTGGTAGTGGCATCACGCTGGAGGTGGCGAAAATGGCGGAGGATGATCCTTTGGATATGGAGGCTGGTGGGATGAAAAGTGAGGACAAGGGGAACCCTGTCACGGTTCTGGGAGGGAGGGGAAGGGGTGAGGGTAGAGGTGCGGGGAATGGGTCGGACACGGTTGAGGGCCCTGTCAACCACAGTGGGGGGAAATCCTCGGTTGAGGAAAAAGGAGGTCATATCAGAAGCACCGTCATGGAAGGTAGCATCATCAGAGCAGATGCGTCGGAGACGGAGAAACTGGGAGAATGGAATGGAGTCCTTACAGGAGGTAGGGTCCTCCTGTAAGGACTCCATTCCATTCTCCCAGTTTCTCCGTCTCCGACGCATCTGCTCTGATGATGCTACCTTCCATGACGGTGCTTCTGATATGACCTCCTTTTTCCTCAACCGAGGATTTCCCCCCACTGTGGTTGACAGGGCCCTCAACCGTGTCCGACCCATTCCCCGCACCTCTACCCTCACCCCTTCCCCTCCCTCCCAGAACCGTGACAGGGTTCCCCTTGTCCTCACTTTTCATCCCACCAGCCTCCATATCCAAAGGATCATCCTCCGCCATTTTCGCCACCTCCAGCGTGATGCCACTACCAGTCGCATCTTCCCCTCCCTTCCCCTGTCAGCATTCCGAAGGGATCGTTCCCTCCGCGACACCCTGGTCCACTCCTCCATTACCCCCACCACCTCGTCCTCGTCCCAGGGCACCTTCCCTTGCAATCGCAGGAGGTGTAATACCTGCCCATTTACCTCCTCTCTCCTCACTATCCCAGGCCCCAAACACTCCTTTCAGGTGAAGCAGCGATTTACTTGTACTTCTTTCAATGTAGTATACTGTATTCGCTGCTCACAGTGTGGTCTCCTCTACATTGGGGAGACCAAGCGCAGACTGGGTGACCGCTTTGCGGAACATCTCCGCTCAGTCCGCAAGCAGGACCCTGAGCTTCCGGTTGCTTGCCATTTCAACACTCCCCCCTGCTCTCATGCTCACATCTCTGTCCTGGGATTGCTGCAGTGTTCCAGTGAACATCAACGCAAGCTCGAGGAACAGCATCTCATCTACCGATTAGGCACACTACAGCCTGCCGGACTGAACATTGAGTTCAATAATTTCAGAGCATGACAGCCCCCCACTTTACTTTCATTTTTAGTCATTTTTAGTTATTTTTTCTTCCTTTTTTTTGCATTCCTTTTTACATTTTTTGCATTTATTTCATTTCATCTTAGTTTGTTCAGTTTGCTTACCCACTGTTTTTTTCAGGTTGTTTTTCTTCAGGTTTGCACTTGCTGATGTTCTATATTCAGTATATTCACACCTAATCTGTACTAATGCTTTGTCTTTCAAAACACCATTAACATATTGTTTGCCTTTGCTCTGTGACCTTTTGGTCAGCTATGTGGCCTGGTCCAATCTGCACCTTCTCCTTTGTTATCTCTTGCCCAACCCCCACCTCACTTGTTTATAATCTGTGACTTTTCTAATATTTGTCAGTTCCGAAGAAGGGTCACTGACCCGAAACGTTAACTCTGCTTCTCTTTCCACAGATGCTGCCAGACCTGCTGAGTGAATCCAGCATTTCTTGTTTTTGTTTCAGATTTCCAGCATCCGCAGTGTTTTGCTTTTATTACAATTAGATACTGTAGTTGTCCCCAGAATAAATCACACCAACCAGCTTTCTTTAATAAACATCAAAATTATCAGTTTATTATAAAGCCAAATCTTGACCAATAACAATATACATGAATGGAAATATTAAAGCCCCGTATTATTATCCTAGCCCTCACATGCACATACATCTGAAAAACGGTTAACCAGAAAAAAGGGATTTTTGTTTACAGCGGTTTCAAAGGAATAAAAGGAATAAGAAAATACTTATACTGAAGTGAAGAGTTGGAAGTCCGTTGGTTTGGCGAGGTGTCCCATAGTTGGATGCCACTCAGAGTTCTTCCAGGCGAGGTTGATACACAGTCTGTTTTGGGTAGGTGTTCAAAGAAAGTCAACTGCAGAAATTTCACATAGGTCTTCCATCAGGTGTGCAGCAATAGGTGTCAATTCTTGCACTTGGTTCAAATGTTCTTAAAGATGCAAGGTTTCTGTAAATAGTCAGGATTTCTTAAAACACAGGAGGCAACAGTACAGCAGGGATTCTTCAGAGACAGGAGGAAATAGGAATCTACCACAAATGAAATACAGGGTTTCTTCTCGAGATTTCAATGAGAAAAGTGGGCAGGTATTCTCCTTTTCAGGCAGAAACAACAACTGATAGTTTCAACAGTTCAAATTAAAACTAAACATATCCAGAAACAAGTCACCTGTCCACCATAAATCACTCCTTTGTCACTTGCTTGTAAACATCTGTCCCTTCAGGTCAGAAAACAACCCCCAGCCCCCATTGGGTTCTTTGTAAAGAGTTGTTTTCCAGTAACTGTTTACATTCCACTCAGATCAAACTCAGTCCCAAAACTTTTTTTTTAAATACCACAAAGTTCAACCATCTCCAGATGATTCAATGTCCATGAAATCTTTCTCAGTTTTAAAAAAACTAGATTCTCAAGTGTAACAAAAACAAATACGGGCGCTCATAACACTTGGATGAAGGAATTGAGTGTATTTGCAGACAATACAAAGTCGGGTAGGAAAGCAAGTTGTGAGGAGGACACAGTGTCTCCAGAGATATAGATAGGTTAAGTTAGTGGGCAAAAAGTTGGCAGATGGAGCATAATGTGGGAAAATGAGGTTGGCTGCTCTGATGGGAAGAATAGAAAAGCAGAATATTACTTAAAATGGAGATAGACTGCAGAAAGAGAAATCTGGGTGTTCTCATATTCTTCTTTGGCCTCCTTGTCTCGAGAGACAATGGGTAAGCGCCTGGAGGTGGTCAGTGGTTTGTGAAGCAGCACCTGGAGTGGCTATAAAGGCCAATTCTAGAGTGACAGACTCTTCCACAGGCGCTGCAGATAAAATTGGTTGTCGGGGCTATTACACAGTTGGCTCTCCCCTTGCACTTCTGTCTTTTTTCCTGCCAACTGCTAAGTCTCTTCAACTCGCCACTCTTTAGCCCCGCCTTTATGGCTGCCCGCCAGCTCTGGTGATCACTGGCAACTGACCCCCACGACTTGTGGTCAATGTCACAGGACTTCATGTCGCGTTTGCAGACGTCTTTAAAGCGGAGATATGGACGGCCGGTGGGTCTGATGACAGTGACGAGCTCGCTGTACAATGCGTCCTTGGGGTTCCTGCCATCTTCCATGCGGCTCACATGGCCAAGCCATCTCAAGCACCACTGGCTCAGTAGGGTGCATATGCTAGGGATATTGGCTGCCTCAAGGACTTCTGCGTTGGAGGTACGGTCCTGCCACCTGATGCCAAGGATTCTCCGGAGGCAGCGAAGATGGAATAAGTTGGGATGTCGCTCTTGGCTGACATACGTTGTCCAGGCCTTGCTGCCGTAGAGCAAGGTACTGAGGACACAAGCTTGATAGTTATGGAACACAAAAGTCCCAGTGTCAGTGTGCCATTTCCCACACCCTCTTGGCCAGTCTGGACGTAGCAGTGGAAGCCTTTCCCATGCGCTTGTTGATTTCTGCATTGAGAGACAGGTTACTGGTGATAGTTGAGCCGAGGTAGGTGAACTATTGAACCACTTCCAGAGTGTGGCCGCCCATATTGATGGATGGAGCATTTCATTTTTTTTTTTAATTCATTCATGGGATGTAGGTGTCACTAGCCAGGCCAGCATTTATTGCCCATCCCTAATTGCCTTTGAGAAGGTGGTGGTGAGCTGCCTTCTTGAACCGCTACAGTCCATGTGGGGTAGGTACACCCACAATGCTGTTAGGAAGAGTTCCAGGATTTTGACCCAGCAACAGTGAAGGAATGGCGATATAGTTCCAAGTCAGGATGGTGTGTGACTTGGAGGGGAACTTGCAGGTGGTGGTGTTCCCAAGTATTTGCTGCCCTTGTCCTTCTAGTTGATCGAGGTCGTGGGTTTGGAAGGTGCTGTCTAAGGAGCCTTGGTGCATTGCTGCAGTGCATCTTGTAGGTGGTACACACTGCTGCCACTGTGCATCGGTGGTGGAGTGAATGTTTGTAGATGGGGTGCCAATCAAGCGGGCTGCTTTGTCCTGGATGGGGGTGGTCAAGCTTCTTGAGTGTTGTTGAAGCTGCACCCATCCAGACAAGTGGAGAGTATTCCATCACACTCCTGACTTGTGCCTTGTCGATGGTGGACAGGCTTTGGGGAGTCAGGAGGTGAGTTACTCGCCGCAGGATTCGTAGCCTCTGATCTGCTCTTGTAGCCACATATTTATATGGCTATTCCAGTTCAGTTTCTGGTCAATGGTAGCCCCGAGGATGTTTATAGTGGGGGATTCAGCGATGGTAATGCCATTAAATGTCAAGGGGCGATGGTTAAATTCTCTCTTGTTGGAGATGGTCATTGCCTAGCACTTGTGTGGCATGAATGTTACTTGCCACTTATCAGCCCAAGCCTGGATATTGTCCCAGTCTTGCTGCATTTTTACACAGAATGCTTCAGTATCTGAGGAGTCAGGAATAATGCTGAGCATTGTGCAATCATCAGCCAACATCCCCACTTCTGACCTTATGATTGAAGGAAGGTCATTGATGAAGCAGCTGAAGATGGTTGGGCCTCGGACACTACCCTGAGGAACTCCTGCAGTGATGTCCTGGAGCTCAGATGATTGACCTCCAACAACCACAACCATCTTCCTTTGCGCTAGGTATGACTCTAACCAGCAGAGAGTTTTCCCCCTGATTCCGATTGATTTCAGTTTTGCTAGGGCTCCTTGATGCCATTCTCAGTCAAATGCTGCCTTGATGTCAAGGGCAGTCACTCTCACCTCACCACAAAAAGTTAGCATGCAGGTACATCAAGTAATTAGGAAAGCAAATGAAATGTTGGCATTTATTGCAAGGGGGATGGAGTATAGAAGTAGGGAAGTCTTGCTACAACTGTACAGGGCATTGGTGAGACCGCACCTAGAGTACTGTGTACAATTTTGGTCTCATTATGGAGGAATATCTTGCACTGGAAGTAGTTCAGAGAAGGTTCACTAAGCTGATTCCTGGGATGTAAGGGTTGTCTTATTGGGAAAGGTTGAGCAGGTTCAGCCTGTATTCATTGGAGTTTAGAAGAATGAGAGGTGATTTTATTGAAACGTATAACATTCTGAGGGGGCTTGAGAGGTACATAGAAAATAGGAGCAGGAGTAGGCCCTGCAGGCCTGCTCCACCATTCAAAAAAGATCATGGCGGATCGTCTAATTCAGTACCCTGTTCCCGCTTTTTCCCCATATCCCTTGATCCTTTTGGCATTACGAAATATATCTATCTCCTTCTTGAATATATTTAATGACTTGGCCTCCACTGCCTTCTGCGGTAGAGAATGCCACAGGTTCAGCAGCCTCTAAGTGAAGAAATTTCTCCTTATCTCAGTTCTAAATGGCATACCCCCTATCCTGAGACTGTGACCCCTGGTTCTGGACCTCCCCAGTCATTGGGAACATCCTCCCTGCATCTAGCCGGTCTAGTCCTGGTAGAATTTTATAGGTTTCTATGAGATCCCCTCTCATTCTTCTAAACTCTAGTGAATATAGGTCTAGTCGACCCAATCTCTCCTCATACGTCAATCCTACCACCCCAGGAATCAGCCTTGTAAATCTTCTTTGCACTACCTCCATGGCAAGAACATACTTCCTTAGATAAGGAGACCAAAACAGTACACAATACTCTAGATGTGGTCTCACCAAGGCCCTGTATAACTGCAGTAAGACATCCTTGCTCCTGTACTCAAATCCTCTTGCAATGAAGGTCAACATACCATTCGCCTTCCTAATTGCTTGCTGCATCTGAATGCTTGCTTTCAGCGACTGGTGTGTAAGGACACCCAGGTCTCGTTACACCACCCCCTTTCCCAATCTATCACCATTCAGATAATCTGCTTTTCTATTTTTACAACCAAAGTGGATAACCTCACATTTATCCACGTTATACTGCATCTGCCATGCATTTGGCCACACACCAAACTTGTCCAAATCACATTGGAGCCTCTTTGCATCCTCCTCACATCACTCCCCACCCCCCATTCCCCAGCTTTGTGTCATCTGCAAACTTGGAAATGTTACATTTAGTTCCCTCGCCCAAGTCATTAATATATATTGCGAATAGCTGGGGCCCAAGCACTGATTCCTGCGGTACCCCGCTACACACTGCCTGCCACCCGGAAAAAGACCCATTTATTCCTACTCTCTGTTTTCTGTCTGTCAACCAATTCCCAATCCCATGTGCTTTAATTCTGCACACTAACCTCTTATGTGGGACCTTATCAAAAGCCTTCTGAAAATCCAAATACACATCCACTGGTTCTACTAGTTACATCCTTAAAAAAACTCCAGTAGATTTGTTAAGCATGATTTCCCTTTCGTAAACCCATGCTGACTTTGCCCAATCCTGTTTATGCTTTCCAGGTGTTCTGCTATCACATCCTTTATAATAGACTCTAGCATTTTCCCCACTACTGATATAAGGCTAACAGGTCTGTAGTTCCCTGTTTTTTCTCCCTCCTTTTTTAAATAGTGGGGTTACATTTGCCACCCTCCAATCTGTAGGAACTGCTCCAGAGTCTATAGAATTTTAGAAGATGAAACCAATGCATTCACTATTTCCAGGGCCACTCCCTTTAGTACTCTGGGATTTAGATTATCAGGCCCTGAGGATTTGTCAGCCTTTCACCCCATTAATTTCCCTAGCACTTTTTTTTTACTAATATTGATTTCCTTCAGTTCCTCCCTCTCATTAGACACTTGGATCCCTAACATTTCTGGGAGGTTATTTGTGTCCTCCTTTGTGAAGACAGAACCAAAGTATGTGTTTAATTGTTCCCCATCATAATTTCCCCCATTTCTGACTGTAAGGGACCTACATTTGTCTTCACTAATCTTGTTCTCTTCACATATTTATAGAAGCTTTTACAGTCAGTTTTTATGTTCCCTGCAAGTTTACTCCCATACTCTATTTTCTCCTGCTTAATCAACCTCTTTGTCCTCTTTTGCTGAATTCTAAACTGCTCCCAATCCTCAGACTTGCTGCTTTTTCTGGCAATCTGGCCTCCTCTTTGGATCTAATACTATTCCTAATTTCTTTTGTAAGCTGCGGTTGAACCATCTTTCCGGTTTTATTTTTGCGTCAGACAGGAATGAATAATTGTTGTAATATATGCATATATTCTTTAAATATTATCCATTGCCTATCCACCGTCAACCCTTTTAGTAAAGTTCCCCAATCCACCATGGCCAACTCACGCCTCATACCTTCGTAGTTTCCTTTATTTAGCTTCAAGACTCTAGTTTCGATTCAACTACTTCACTCTCCAACTTAACGAGGAATTCTATCATGTTATGGTCGCTCCTCCCCAAGGGACCCCGCACAACAGTTAATTAATCCTTTCTCATTGCACAATACTCAGTCTTGGAAAGCCTGTTCTCTAGTTGGTTCCTCAACGTATTGGTCTAAAAAACCATCACATACACACTCCAGGAAATCCTCCTCCACACTATTATTGCTAATTTGGTTTGACCAATCTATATGTAGATTAAAGTTACCCATGATTACAGTTGTACCCTTATTGCATGCACCTCTAATTTCCACTGCTGTTTGGGGGCCTATAGACAACCCCCACCAAAGTTTTCTGCCCCTTGGTGTTTCTTTGCTCCAACGATACAGATTCCACATCATGATTTTCTGAGCCAAAATCCTTCCTCACTATTGCATTGATTTCCTTCTCCTTTCCCTTTTTGCCTGTCCTTCCGAAATATTGAATACTCCTGGATGTTCAGTTCCCATCCTTGGTCACTTTGCAGCCATGTCTCTGTAATCGCTACTAGCTGAGAGGATGTTTCCCCTGGTGGGGGAAATCTAGAACTAGGGTGCACAGTTTCAAAATAATTTAACATGGATTTGAGGAGAAATTTCTTCTCTCAGAGGATCATTAATCTTTGGAATTCTCTTCCCCAGAGAGCAGTGGAGACTGGGTCATTGAATATATTCAAGGCTGAGGTAAACAGATTTTTGATCGATAGGAGAGTCCAGGGCTATGGAAGACTAGCAGGAGAGTGGAGTTAAGGCCACAATATTAGATCAGCCATGATATTAATTGGTGGAGCAAGCTGGAGGGGCCGAATAGAGTATTCCTGCTCCTATGATCTAAAGTTAGAGGAGTACATGAGAGAGAATAGGGAATAGAAAGCTATGCTGAAAGCCTAAGATGAGGTAGATGGAATGGGAGGAGACGCGTGCTGTATAAACACCAGCACATACTAGTTGGGACGAATGGCTTGTTGTGTTCTTAACTTGGGGTCTGCGGATCCATAGGCGTCCAACATAAATAACCTCTATGATTTAAAAAGATGAAAAATGCACTTAGCATAAAATTGAAATTGAGCTGACTAATCTGGTAGCTCCGGCCCTACTCGGGCCTTTATTTCCTCGCTCCTGAATGTCTGTGATGATGGTAGCAGCTGCCGCTGAACCCAGACCCCAGTTCATTGAGAAAGGAAAGAGGGGGGCGTGCACTGAGCGCAGATTCCCCAGCTTCAACTCTTCAACCATCGTTCTCCTCTCGCCAGAACTCGCTGTATATTTCATTCTCCAGCCACTTATCTGAACACGATGCTGCATGAGTTGTTGTTCCTTGTCCCCTGGACTAATTAGGGCAATTGCTCTACTTTCACCCCTCAATTCCCGAGTATTCAATGCCGTATGTCACCAGTGGCAACTGAAACCCATTCAATTCGCATGTTCCGTGACTACTGAAATCAACCAATGGTGGCTCCAAGTGTGTTTGTGTACATCGGTTCTGTTTCAGATTTGATTTTTTTTGTTGTCCATTTTGATTGTTATTTGGCCTGTCATGATTGTCAACCAAATGAAGGAGCAGGAAATAGGCAGTTGCTGCAAGGTGGAAAGGAGCTGCAGGGATCAAACTGTCATTGATCAAAGATCAAGATCTGATCAGAGTGTCCTCGTAGAGGAAGAGTAGAATATGTCAAAATTAGGGAACTATTGGGATTGGCACTTATTACCAGCAAAATGGAAACAGGTTTAAAACTCATTTAAATATTCTGCACAATTTCCCCCCCCCCCCCGCCCCCCATTTTCTCTCCTGCTGCCTTCAAAATGTTGGCTGACAGTATAGTTACAAGGTTGCTGGCTGTCGTTTGGTGCTTAAACTCACTCACTCATCACCTGCAAACCCATTCCTTGAGTGTTCATAGTCTTGCTGTACCAAGGAGGGCATCAATACACCCAGTATTGGTCTCCAGCTAAGATTTCAACCTTCCAGGATTAAAACATTAACCTGGGCAATTTGGGAGAAAAATCAAATGGGCTTTTGAAAAAAAAATGCTTTTTCATTCTACTTTTTTATTCGAAAAAAAATATTGGCACTGGAGGAGAGGGGGCGGGGAGCGGGTAAAGCTGTCTCGTGATCAAGCGGAGAACCAGGGCCAGCTGATGTGCTGGGAACGGTTGGTGAGTGAGTTGAGGGTTGTGGGGGATAGAGAGAAAGTGGGGGGTCCAGTAATTAGGGCTCATGTGGAGTGAAAGAGGAAGAGAATGGGCTTGGAGAACCAGTACTTTTTTGTAGTACTGGGATAGCAGCAGCAAGGACGTGAGTGGGAGCAATACTGCAAGTATTTTTATAAAGGAAAAAATTACTTGTGTTACAGGGCGGTCCATGGAATTTTTATAACACAGGAAGGGGGGCCTCAGAAGCAAAGAGGTTGAGAACCCCTGTTCTGTGCAATTCAATTAAGGTCATAGCAATCCATCTACAGATCTTAATGTGGTACCTCTGAGCAGCTACTGACTCAACCCCTTTGGTTGCTTTGAATGATTTGCAAACACTAAACACCTAAAAGGCCAGAATTATACTCATTTTAATATTTTAATTTTTCATTTTAAGTACATTTTAATTTCCCAAGGAACATCTGCTTGTGCTGAACAAAATGTCAAATTGGTGTTTTATAGCTGTGATGGATGGAAGTAATGTTTGGCGACTGCCTGTGCACGGATTTAAAATATATACTTATTTCCATTTTCCAGATGGAGAATTTCAGAGAGTTTTGGAGCCTTCTCTGGAGGAATTGGTTAGTAGAGTGTTCCAATTTGGTTTGGTCTCTATCTGAAACGAGTGCCTGCCTTGGCTCAGTGGTACAATAGCATTCAGTCGTACTATAAGCATTCTTTTCTCTTAATCAGAGGTAATGGTTCCAGAGCCTTGTGAGCACATAACTTAGGCTGTACTGAGGGAACATTGTTGGAGTTACCATCTTTCAGATATGATGTTAAACCAAGGCCCCATGTGTTCTCTCAAGTGGAAGTAAAAGAGATTCCATGGCAAAATTTGAAGACAACTAGGAGAATTCTCCTGTTGTTCTGCACAGCATTTCTTTTTCAAGTAACACCACTAAAAAGATTATCTGATCGTTCATCTGGTTGGCTGTTGGTGAGACTTTATAACAGTAATTACACTTCAAAACCATCTTATTGCCTGTGAATTACTTCAGACATCCCGAGGCAACATGTAACACACTGTAAGATAAGTACTTTCTTTACGCACTTCTGTTCAATGTTTGACTAAACATTTTCTGTACAGATGTGTGTTTGGATAATTGATTCATCGGTGCAGCTTCCAATGCTTTGCTAATTAGGGAACAATGACAGATGGCTAGAACTTTCCAAGAATATTTTTCACATACTTGGTATCTGACTCATTTTGTCTATGTGCAACAACTCTTAATCAGGTCATTATTAATCATTAACTGGAATCTATCTTTATGTTGATCACCGCAGTACACTATGCATTTAACTGAACATGCTGGCACAAGAGTGGGCATTGTACTAGGCAGAGTCTCTCCTTTTTCACCACCCAAGTTTACAACATACGCATCAGTTGAGGCATTTCGAGACAGATAAAAGAAGATCTATTGGCTCCGTTTCCCAGGTAAACAAAAATGTTTCCATGCAGATGTACTGATGAAAGGTCACATCTGAAATGTTACATCTGAAATGTTAACTTTATTTCTCGCTCCACAGATGCTGCCTGACCTGCTGAGTATTTACAGCATTTTCTGTTGTAATTTCAGCCTTTTTTATTGATGTCTTGCGTTAATGGTGACCAGCCCCAGTTAACTTTTGAAGCCGCTTATTTTATATAATGAGGAACGTACTGAAGTGGTCTGACAGAGAAGGTTTCGTATTTGAAAGATTTTTCTTATGCTGTCCTTCTTACAAAGTTAACCCTTGTGCTGCAGGCCAGGGCTTGTTTTATTCTGGGTTACTTTTTAGAAATGTAACACATGCGACCAGGCACAGCGTTTGCCGAGGTGAATATGGCAGTGGGGAGTGGTGGGAGTTGATGTGGGAAGAGGAGGAAGACAATAACTCCTACAAAAACACTACAAGGAGAGGAAAGATGCGTACACTCAGCTCCCATTTACCAATGGATATGCTTATATTGTGTATTGTCTTAGTTCATGAAGCTTGTTTCTACACATTGTTATTTTTGTTTTTCTGTTGGGATTTTGCAGCGAGAGTTAATTATTTGCTTTCCTCTTCGTTACATATTTGAGGAAATGTGTAGACAAGTTGTCAGGAGCCCTGCTGTACCATAAAAACACATGAAATGCTTCTGATTGTTCTTTATTTCTCCAAAGTAGTATATAAAAACACACACATTGAGTTCACATTTATATCCTAGTATTGTTTTATCAAAAAAAAAGTACAAATTGTTCTCTGATAATAGTACTCAGTGATCTATATAGATTGGGCTTATAGGCCCTTGCTAGTGAAGGGAGCCATACCTAGATATTCAGATGGCTGGTGGGATCATTTAAGATATTTATGGAATGAGGAAGGGAAAAACTGCATTGCAAGACAGATACACTGGATCCAGCATGTAAGTGGAAAGGCCCTTTAGCTCCTAGCCTCCCTTCAGCTGGTGTGTTTACCGGGCTGGTCAGAATTAAATTTGAAATGGTGGATAAATATAAGGCATGCAGCCTTATTATAATATTTAAATTGCCAGCCAGTCCCTTGAGAGTGGGTTGGTTCCCTACCACGACTGTCCCCCCACCCACCCACCCACCCTGTCTCAGTTAAAATGGGAAGTGAGTGGGTTGGAGGTGAAACGGGGTCAGGATTCAGATTTTTTTTTCATACTGAACCTCCCCCCACTATGTTTGTAATTTTTCTTGTCTCTAGGATCAGTGCTTGTGCACATTTTAATTGTTGTTTATGAAATACACACAGCTGTTTAAATGAAATGCATCATGTTCAATTATGCAAAGGATGAATTCTGATATATATTCTGGCTACTACAATCAAGATTGTGCACTCCTGGAGAACATTAATGCTGCAAAAGAACTCAATACTCAAATAAATTTCTGTTCCAGTACCCTATGATAGCTTTCTTTGCTCAGGTATTGTTCCTTATCGCTCAAAGGTATCCTTGACACTTTCATTCATTCCAATCACCATCTTGTATTTGCAACCTTAATTGTTGCATGTTATCACAATCTGCCTTCCTCAACTGTTAAGGTTCTACCCTCCTGTGCTCTAAATTGTTTGTTCGTACTTTAGTTAGCTCCAGACTTGAATTCTGAAACCAAGCCACTACTCTTCCTACACAAAGTTTTCACCTGTCCAACTCGCTGTCTGTCTGCGTTTATAAATCTTTCTAATGCTTTGCCACACAGTACATCTGCAACCTCATCAAACCCCGCATCCCATTTGTCTTTGCATTCCCCATTTCTTTTTGTTATGACTGGTCCGTTCTTATACCCTTCTCTCAAAAAGATTACTACTTATTTATTTTATAAGACCTTAACTACATTTTTCGATACAAATTATTTCTCCTTGAAGCCATTATGGTTTTCTGCCATTGTTTGCTGCGTGAAATCTTAAATAAAGCATGTCAGGTTATATCCAATTTTGTTTTTGTTAGCCTAATGAGCACCATTCTATCTCCCATTTAACTGGTACTAGGGGCAGAAGTTTGTTCTGCCCTTGGAGATGGGCATGGAGACAGGCCCCTTGCCATTTTGGCCATGACGGGGGTGGGGGGAGAAGGCAAGGATGGCCTTCCCACCCCAGGTCAATTGAAGTGGCCATTAATTGACCACTTACGGGCCTTCTCCCGTCTCTACCTCAATTTTACAAAAGGTGGCGAGGCCCGCTGCCATGGGGAGATGCTGCGGGGTGCAGCCTCCTAGCGGGGTCAGGTCAGGGTGGGGTGGGTGGGTTCTTCCTTTGGGGGAAATCCATAACCTGTGGAGGCCCCCCCCCCCCATGGGAGCAATTGTTGCCCTCCCCCCCGGGAAGACAACTCCCCACCCTCACCAATCCCACAACCTGCTTATGGGGCGTGCCTGAACGACGCTAGCAACTCCGACCCCACTCGCCGCTCCGGACATCTTCGTACTGCAGTGCATCCTGCCGGAATAAAATACAGCTCTAGGTGTCTCCGTTTCTGTAAACTGAGCCTACTAAAACCCAGACTTTTATAGCTTACCATGGAGTGGTGTAGAACACCAAGTTGCTGCCCTCACCTCTAGGCCACTGTGTGGATCATTATTAAACACAAAATCAGATAGATCCCCTCTGCTTCTCAATTCAGCATCTGAGGACTAATCCCAATCATTAGTTACATGGATAAATGGCTCCTGCCTGGGACACTCTCCAATACCCTGTACCTGGCCCTTCTTTATCACCAATATCTTCCCTTATTTGCTATCTTAGTGATTAGATGAGAAGATCCCTTTCTTCTGTTGGTTTAGTCCTCCAGAATGCTGTTCTAGATAACAGTAAAGCTGAAATCATCAATGGCACAGGGTGACAGTTGCTGTTTGGATGATCAAAAGACAAGAACCTGGCCTTGAAAATCAAGCCCATTTTGAATGTATAATCAATGTAATGAGGCCTGGAGGAATTTGGACAGAATCTATCATTGCTATACTTGGATGACTAACATACAGCTCTACAAATACCCTGCCTCCTTTAAGGACTCCATTCTATTCTCCCAGTTTCTCCATCTCCGACGCATCTGCTCTGATGATGCAACTTTCCACAACAGCACTTCTGATATGTCTTCCTTTTTCCTTAACCAAGGACTCCCTCCCCACAGTGGTTGACAGGGCTCTCAACCATATCTGGCCCATTTCCCGCACTTCTGCCCTCAACCCTTCCCCTCCCTCTCAGAACCGCAACAGGGTTCCCCTTGTCCTCACTTTCCACCCCACCAGCCTCCACATCCAAAGGATCATCTTCTGCCACCACCAAACGCATCTTCCCCTCCACTCCCGTCAGCATTCCGAAGGGATCGTTCCCTCCGCGACACCCTGGTCCACTCCTCCATTACCCCTGACACCTCATCCCCTTCCCATGGCACCTTCCCATGCAATCACAGGACCTGCCCTTTTACCTCCTCCCTTCTCACTATCCAAGGCGCCAAACACTCCTTTCAGCTGAAGCAGCTATTTACTTGTACTTTCAATTTAGTATACTGTGTTTGCTGCATACAATGGGGTCTCTACATTGGGGAGACCAAACGCAGATTGGGTGACCGCTTTGCAGAACACCTCCACTCAGTCTGAAAGCATGACCCTGAGCTTGCGGTTGCTTGCTATTTCAACACACCCCCCTGATCTTGTGCCAACATTTCTGTCTTTGGCCTGCTCTCTAGTGTTCCAGTGAACATCAACACAAGGTTGAGGAGCAGCACCTGATCTTTCGATTAGGCACTCTACAGCCTTGCGGAATGAACACTGAGTTCAATAACTTCAGAGCAGGACTGACTTTTTTTATATTTTATTTTTTAACCATGTGCCTGTTTTTCATGCAGTCAGAGCTGCTCATTATTCTGCTATTAACACTCTTTCTGGAATAATGTTTTGTCTTTCACCACAAGCATTAACACACTCTTTGCCTTTGTCCAAGACAGCTTTGTTATTTAATCTCTCCTGCCCTCTGCCCTTTGTTCTCTCCCTCCCCTTCACTTACTTCAAACCTAATTCTTTTCCAACCTTTGCCAGTTCTGATGAAAGGTCATAGATGTGAAACGTTAACTCTGCGTCTCTCTCCACAGATGCTGCCAGACCTGCTGAGTATTCCCAGCACTTTTTGTTTTTACTACAAATACCCTATTTGGTTGGCTCACTATAACAGTCAAGTATACTTTTGTGAAGCAGGTGTACTTGCCATATAATGAAGGTAAAAGGGACACACAATGATGTATCCCAATGGCCAAGTAGAACAGGTAGAATGCAACCACCAGCAGAAATTTTACATTGCTACACTTGGCCCAGATGAACCTGTGCTCTCTTGTGGCAAGATGTCGCTGCAAAATCCTAGTGCCCCAGTAGGGTAGGTGCCTGCCTAATCATTACTCAAATGATGCTGGCCCTCAGATTTGGGCCTGGACATGCGGGAACATGGAATTCTTACCCTGCTACACATCCAGCAGCGTACTAGTGTTCGTCTAATTGCTATGTTCCTGTAGCTGAGAAAAAGAAAAGAATTGAGTTTCATTGAGTTATTGAAAGACACTGATCTACCAGTACATTTTGAGAAGCATGCAGCAATTCATCAAATTCCATCAGATTGCACCCATGACCTCCAAGACTATCCATGATGTACCTGATCAGGTCATGTTTGACGCACTGAGTGCCTAAAAAGGAATATGTTCCACATGATGCCACTAATGGCTTCTGAGCATGAAGAAACTTTTAATTCTAATCCATCATTTTCAATGGCATTGAATCAAGTCAAGTGTTCAATTACTATACATCATTGCGATGCAAACTTAAGTGCCCTACTTCTGGCTACATATGCCCAACATGTTCCTGTTTGGGAGCAAGGGAAAGGAAAGCATACTGGACAATTCTCTGTTGCTTGAAATTACACATCTTATTCTCCAGAGAAAACTACTGAGGGTAGGAACTGAGAATCCCACCAGAACCATTCTGCCTTCCAGTTTGAAAACAGCACATGACGTAACAAGGTCAGGACAGAGGTGGGCGAGAAGTACAATGGAAAAGTAATGCAAGGCAAAGGTTTGTACATCAGTGTGTGGATACAGAGCATCTGTCTTTCTATATTTGGCTTTCCCAGCCCTTTCACCAAGTATATTTGTTAGTAATCTACCATCTGCTCTTCACGCAGCTAGTTAACAGCTATAATGAGGTAGTGATCTGCAGACAGCATTGTGCACAACCAGTCAATTTTTAAAAATCTGATTAAATTTTGGCTAATATTGTTAAAATACTTACATTATCTGTAGGGATGTGCAATTCAGCACATACCAGTTAGTATGAAATTGTTCTTGTCTAGTCACTCAGGTCCCACACTATATAAACTCCAACTCATCCAGAATTTCATTGCCCACACCCTGCCCTGCATCATCCTAATTCTGGCTGACACTCAGTATGGATCTAGGCCTCAGTATAGCCACTTAAAAATTCTCATCAAATCTCTTCACAGCTTTCCATTTCCTACTTCAGCCCTCTCCCTTTTGCTCCATCACTGATGGCACAGACTGTAGCATCACTCTCTGGCATGTATATCTCATTCCATTTTTAAAATCCTACCTGGCATAGCTGATACAAACGAGTAACAATTAAACAAAACAAAAAACTATTGCATCTTGAAGATTAAGCTTGATTTTTATGATACAACCCGAATACTACAAAATATTTGGAATGAATCTGGAACTGAAGCTTCCAGGAACTTCCATGATTACCACACAAAACAAACAGGAGAAGTACTAATCCAACAATGGTAGTTACGATTACGACATTTTGGGTACTTTGAGAAAAATAAAAAATCTTCACAGGGCAGCTATTGCCCTTTAAAAAAATTACCTGGGAAATTAACATTTACCGTCACATTCTTTAATATCTTTAACTGCATAAATGGCAGGAATTACGATGTCTCCAGAGTGAACACAGTAAAACCACTATTAATAATTATTTGCAAAATGACTAATCTAGTTTTGCCATTACTGTAATTTTTAAACCTGTCTTCATGAGTGCTAGACAAATGCATTTCCATTTTCTTAAAGATACCGATAAATCATGTTAAAAATACATATTTGTAATACTTGCATATAATGTCAGTGGTAAAAATGTAATGTTTTCCTTCACGAAAAATTTCAAAACACTTGGAAGAGTTGGTGTCAAAACAAAGGAAATATATTGTACAGGGGTCCTAAAACCTGGTTTTTGACTTTCTTGCATTCCAGCAACAAGAACGTTTCTTACAATTTCACTTTAAAAATTGTTTGCAACTATTGATGTAAATAAAAATAAAAATTTCTCCAAAATAGTAATTTCTTCAGTTAACAAGTTCCGATTTCAAATGGTTTATTCCAGAGATGATGATGCCCAAAGCCAGACATCTGTAGGGCACTGTGGATACTTTTGCAGTGCATCCATTATCTGACTGCTATCCAGCAGTATTTTTACCAGTTGGTATTCTTTCTGTGTTCGGACAGATGCCCCCTCCATTGGTTTGATTAATTCCAATTGATGCAGGTGCTCAAACGCCTAAGGGGACAAAGGGAAAACAAATAATTTGATCGACAAATTAGCCAGCAAGGAAACTAAAGTAGAATGTGAAGCAGGCTGGCACATGAAAGGAGGATACTGGGAGGGACAAAATCTTTGTTCAGAACAATAGGCAGGAATTTTACCCAAAAAGTCTGCAGACCAGCACTTCAATGCACAACTTAGTGTCAAGGTCCTGTAGTTTTGGTTTCCAGGAATATGCGGTTTGCCTTTAAGGCTTGCAAAGGATCAGTATTGCTTTAAGAACCAGCAAGCCTCAGGAGTTATAGGAAGGTGCATTTTCGTTGCCTTAGAAACAGCCATTTGGAGACTGCAATTCAAAGGGTGCATTCTCGTTACCATAGATACAGCCACTGGGAGTGAGTATCAAGCGTGACATTTGTTACAATTCAATTTTGAACTGGCTTTTTAGTTGAAGACAGTTTGTTCTAACAGACAGACAGAGAACACATCTGTGGTGTCAGCACCTGGAAAAAGAGCTCATCCATTTAAACTGAAGGAAGAGAACTTTAGTCTGTTTAATTATCTCAAAATTCTAAAAAAGTCAAGCCAAAACAGAGATCTCTGGTAATTTAAATTGAAGAAAGGGAAGTTAGACTGTGACAATCTTTTTTCCCTCAAAAACTCTAAAGCCAGATTGATTCTGTTGAAACTGTTTGCTAGTCGTTAATTGTTGAGATTCGCTGGAGAAGGAAAGCAACATTCTGTGAGGACTTCAAGAATCACTGGACTGTAAATTTGCAAGGACTCTAATTTTTTCTATTTTAAATATTGTTTATATCTTCATAGTGTTTAAGAATTTAGTTCTTCTAATTGAAGAGTTAATTTATTGATTTAAAGATACCTGATTTGGTTAGCCTCATTCGGGGGTTAATTGATGGCACAATTTGGCTGGGTCTTTCTTTAATTTGGAAAGTTTTAAATGATATGTTAGCTGATCTGTGGAGCAATGGGATTGAATTATCAGTGCGTCTCTCCCACCACAATCAGAATCGTATATTTTGACTGGGGGCTTTGACTGGAGCGGTCGGTGGTAACAGTAGGCACAAACAATTATTGTCACTAGTTTAGAATTTTTCCTTATTTTAGTTTTAATAGAGAAATTGAATAGAAATATGATTGTTATTGCCCTATTGAAAGACAAGTGAAAGAGGAGATTGGTAACTCAGCCATTTGCGGGGGTCATGGAGTAGATTAATTAACTTCCATCAGATTGTGCCCACGGTATGCATCTTTTGAAAATACGGTTCCCATCCCATATTGAGGGCATGTCGTGCTAATGTGATTTGTTCACTACATAGAGTCAGAGTCGTACAGCATAGAAAAAGGCCCTTCGGCCCACTGCGTCCATGCCGACCATAATGCCCATCTATACTAATCCCACCTGCCTGCATTAATTCCATATCCCTCTATGCCTTGTTCATTCAAGTACCTGTCCAGATGCCTCTTAAATGTTGCTCCTGTTCCTGCCTCCACCACCTCCTCTGGCAGCTCATTCCAGATATCAACTATTCTTTGTGTGAAAAATTCACCCCTTTGATCCCCTTTAAACCTCCTCCCTCTCAACTTAAATCTATGCCCTCTAGTTTTAGTCACCCCTACCATAGGAAACAGACTCTGGCTATCTACCCTATCTATGCCTCTCATAATTTTATATACCTCTGTCATGTCCCCTCTCAGCCTCCTTCGCTCCAGGGAAAACAGACCCAGCCTATCCAATCTCTCTTTATAACTCAAGCCCTCCAAACCAGGCAACATCCTCATGAATCTTTTCTGCACCCTCTCGAGCTTAATCACATCTTTCCTGTAGTGCGGCGACCAGAACTGCACACAGTACTCCAAATGCGGCCTAACCAACGTTATGTACAACTATAACATGACGTCCCAACTCTTGTACTCAATGCCTCGGCTGATGAAGGCAAGCATGCCATACGCCTTCTTCACCGCCCTGTCTACCTGTGTTGCCACTTTCAGGGAACAAAGTACTTGCACCGCAAGGTCTCTCTGCTCAACAACACTCCCCAGGGCCCGGCCATTCACTGTATATGTCCTGCCCTGGTTTAACTTCCCAAAATGCTTGTCTGCGTTAAATTCCATTTGCCAATCCCTTGCCCACTTTCCCAGTTTATCTATATCCTGTTGTAACCTTCGACAACCTTCTTCACTGTCCACTATACCACCAATTTTGGTGTCATCTGCAAACTTACTAATCATGCCCCCTACATTCACATCCAAGTCATTAATATAAATGACAAACAACAGAGGGCCCAGCGTATCCCTGCGGCACACCACTGGTCACCGGCCTGAAAAACAACCTTCCACTACCACCAAGCCAATTTTGTATCCAATTGGCTAGCTCACCCTGGATCCCATGGGTTTGAACCTTCTGGACCAGCCTACCATGCGGGACCTTGTCAAAAGCCTTGCTAAAGTCCATGTAGACAACATGCATCGCTCTGCCCACGTCAATCCTCTTGGTCACCTCCTCGAAAAACTCAAATTCGTGAGACATGATTTCCCACGCACAAAGCCATGCTGACTATCCCTAATCAGACCTTGCCTTTCCAAATGCATACATGTGGTGGAAAGAAAATCCATCACTCGCTCTACAGCAAAACAAAACTGGTTTTACATATCTTCCCTTCCCCTCCCCCATCAGCATTCTGAAGGTATCGTGCCCTCCGCGACACCTTGGTCCACTCCTCCATCACCCCCGACACCTCGTTCCCTTCTCATGCAATCACAGGAGGTCGAATACCTGCCCTTTTACCTCCTCTCTCCTCACCATCCAAGGCCCCAAACACTCCTTCCAGGTGAACCAGTGATTTAACTTCCTTCAATTTAGTATACTGTATTCGCTGCTCACAATGCGGTTGCCTCCATATTGGGGATACCAAACGCAGATTGGGTGACCGCATTGCGGAACACCTCCACTCAGTCCGAAAGCAAAACCCTGAGCTTCCGGTCGCTTGCCATTTCAACAACCCCAACCCCACTCTCATGCCAACATTTCTGTCTTTGGCCTACTCCAGTGTTCCAGTGAAATGAATTGCACGGCCATTGATCGAGGAGCAGCACCCGATCATTCGATTAGCCACTCCACAGCCTTGCAGACTGAACATTGAGTTCAATAACTTCAGAGCATGACAGGCTTTTTTCATATTTTTTTTTAAACCATGAGCCTGTTTTTCATGTAGACAGTGCTGCTCATTATTCTGCCATTAACTCTGTGTCCTAGGACAGCTTTGATATTTAACCTCTCCTGCCCTCTGCCCTATCACACATCTTCCCTTTTGTTCTCTTCCCCACCAACACCACCACCCCCCCTTCACTTGCTTAAAACCTAACTCTTTTCTAACCTTTGCTGGTTCTGATGAAAGTCACAGACCTGGAAAGTTAACTCTGCTTCTCTCTCCACAGATGTTGCCTGACCTGCTGAGTATTTCCAGCACTTTCTGTTTTTATTTAAAACTGGTTGTTCATTTTTGTTGTTCATGTCTGTTAGGATCAATGGCCGAGCAATTCATTTCACCAAACAAAATACAAGACAGAAACAGAACTTATTCAAAACACCTGTATTCAACTTTTTAAAAGAAAATAGCTTATGCCTTATTTTGCATGATTTTTAACACCAAGTCCGTTATACTGACCAAAATTACAATTAATGCTTTTTGATCAAAGTTATCAAACTGGTACCACTTCAAAGTGTAATTGTTCAACGTGTAACAGAACAAGGCTGAGGATTCACTTCAACCTCTAATTTAAAAAAAAAAGAATGTAATAACAACTGGAGTAGCTAGCTCATAGAGTCATAGAATGGTTAGAGCACAGAAGGAGGGAATTTGACTCAAGCCCATGCCGGCCCTCTGCAAGAGCAATCCAGCTAGTCCCACACCCCACCTTTTCTCTGTAGCCCTGCTATTATTTTCTGCTTCAAATACTTATCAAATTCCCTTTCAAAGCCACAAAAGAATCTATCTGCACCACCGTGCCATGTTGGTTTGTGAAAGTGAAATCCTTCTGGTTATAGACAGGCGCACTGTACAAATATGATTATTGATAAAATGTATTAAAAATGGTTTATTACACTGGAAACAACCAGCTTATCTTTCAGTGAACAGCTGATTGAAGTTGCTTAAACTCTCCATCAGCTGTTCAGTTAATAATTGCAGGAGTAGTGGTGTCCTGGAAGGATCTGTGTTGGAGCTTCAACTATTGATTCTATTTATTCAGACTTAGATGATTGGATAGTCATAAATTCATAGAGTCATAGTTATTTATGGCATAGGAAGCCCATCGAATCCATGCCGGCTCTCCGCGGAGACAATCCAGTTAGTTCCACTCCCATGCTTGATCCCGGTAGTCCTGTAAGTCAATTTCCTTCAAGTGCCCATCCAATTTCCTTTTGAAATCATTGATCGTCTCTGCTTCCACCACCTCCTGGCCAGCGAATTCCAGGTCATTACCACTCACTGCGTAAAAATGTTCTTCCTCACATTCCCCCTGCATCTCTTACTCAAAACCTTTAATCTGTGTCCCCCTAGTCTTTGTACCATCAGTTAATGGGAGCAGCATTTCCTTGTCTAACTTATCGAGGCCCGTCAATCTTGTACACTTTTATCAAATCTCCCCTCGATCTCCTTTGCTCCAGGGAGAACAACCCCAGCTTTTCCAACCTAACCGGATAACTAAAATCCCCCATTCCTGGAACGTTTCTGGTAACTCCTTTGCACCCTCTCAAGGACCCTCACATCCTTCCTAAAGTGTGGTGACTAGAACTGGATGCAATACTCTAGCTGAGACCTAACCAGAGCTTTATGAAGGTTTCGCATAATCTCCCTGCTTTTGTATTCAATATCTCTATTTATGAAGCCCAAGATCCCATGTGCTTTACTAACCACTCTCTCAATATGTTCTACCACTTTCAAAGATTGATTCACATGTGCCCAAGGTCCCTCTGTTCCTGCACTCTTCAGAACTGTGCCATTAAGTCTATATTGCCTCACCCTGTCCCTTGTGCCAAAATGCATCATTGCACATTTCTCTGCATTAAATTCCATTGCCACCTCTCTTCATTCTGCTAGCCTATCTATGTCCTGTTGTAGGCAGTTCATATCATGCTCACTGCCACACCTCCAAGTTTGGTATCATCAGCAAATTTTGAAATTCTACTCTGTATTCCAAGATCCAAGTCATTTATACATAGCAAAATAAAAATCAGTGGTCCTGACCCATGGAGGACACCATTATCATCCCTCCAGTCTGAAAGACAACCATTTACCACGACTTGCTGTTGTGGCCTTAAGCCAACTTTTTTATCCAATTGGACACTAACACTCCTATTCTATCAGCCTCAATTTTGTTAACCAGCCTTTTAAGTGGCACTTTATCAAACGCTTACTTAAAATCCATATAGACAACATTGTTACGACTAGGTGAGAAGGGGTCTAGGGGTTCCCTCTCAGCCTTTGCGTGGTTTAACCGTAACAGGATTTGATTTGAGAAACACCATGTTTTTAGCTCCCCCTCAGTGAATCCTTGTTCACTGCTCCAATTGTAAGACAAAGAAATCAGACAGGTTTCCTTAGATTTAAATAAGAAAGGTGGAAGTTTATTAATCTTAAACTCTAATCCAGTTAACGATTACGAATATGCAACGTGACCATGCTAGCCTGCATACACAATAAACACACACACAGACAGAGACACAAAAAGTAGAAAATAAAGGGGAAAAGTTTGAGGCAATATTGGGATTATAATTACAGTCCTTTGAGTTCAATGTGGAGTCTTTGGTTGCCTGTAAGTCCTGCAATTCGTTGGGGCCCAGTGCACGCTACAACTTGTTTCGATGTCGCAGTCTTTTCTCTCTTGAGGTTTATGCATCTTCCGTGGGTCCGGTGGCTTGGGAGAAAGCGAGAGAGAGACAGCCAGGAGAGAGGCTTCCTTGTTCCAGCTTCAGTTGCAAACTGCCGTCTGTTCCTTTCTGTGCGGCACAATTTAAAAACTCCAAGTTGACCAGCAGGTTAGTCATGTGACTAACTGGCTTAACCTCCTGCGTTTGTGGATTCCAAAGCTCTCGTTGGGGGGTGTAGTTCTGTCTCTTACACCTGACAACAGGTGGATCACCATTGCCCAGCCCAATCTCTGTTAATTGAATCAGTGAACAATTCTTTTGTCTCTCCAAGTATTGTCTCTTAGTATGCAAATGTCCTTCCAGCCCAAATGTCTGGTGATCTCTTTAACAAGTCATTTCTTTACTCCAGCAACCGTTAAAAATCAACGTACATATGACGAAATTAATATGCCACATTCTTGGCAGGAGAGGGTCTGCATGACAACATCCATTGCATTCCCTTCCTCAACTTTTTCTGTTACTTCATCAAAAAATTAAGTTACATTAGTCAAACATGATCTGCCTTTTACAAATCCATGCTGGCTATTCTTAATTAACTCAAACCTTTCCAAGTGCCAGTTGATTTTTTTCCCTGATTATTGTTTCTAAAACCTGACCCACCACTGATGTCAAACTAACTGGCCTGTGGTTGCTAGGACTGTCTTTACACCCTTTTGTGAATAATGGTGTCACATTTGCCACTCTCCAATCCTCTGGCACCTCCGCCGTAACTCGGGAAGATTGCAAGATTATGGCAAGCCCTTCAGCTATCTCCACCCTGACTTCCTTTAGCAACCTGGGATGCAAGCCATCTGGACCAGGTGACTTATTTACCCAAATCACAGCTAGCCTTTCCAGCACGGTGTCCCTCTCAAATTTTACTCTATCCATTGCCTCTACTCTCCATGCTTCTACTGATACTTTGTCAGATTTCTCTTCCTTAGTAGACACTAATACAAAAGTACTCATTAAGTATTCTAGCCTTGCCCTGTGCCTCTAAGCATATATTACTCTTTGTTCCTAACAGGCCCCAGCATTTGTTGCCCATCCCTAATTGCCCTTGACAATTGAGCGGCTTGCTAGGCCATTTCAGAGGGCAGTTAAGAGTCAACCACATTGCTGTGGGTCTGGAGTCACATATAGGCCAGACCAGTTCAGGACAGCAGATTTCCTTCCCTAAAGGGCATTAGTGAACCAGATGGTTTTTTACGACAATCGATAATAGTTTTGTGGTGCAATTACGGAAATTAGTTTTCAATTCCAGATTTATTAATTCATTGAATTTAAATTCCACCAGCTGCTGTGGTGGGATTTGAACCCGTATCCCCAGGATATTGGCCTGGACCTCTGGATTAGTAGTTTAGTGACATTATCACGATGCCACTGTCTCTCCCTACATGCCAGTAGAAGATTATGTTGACTGCCATTCTGTTCTCAGTGTCAGTCTTATTTTCCTCTTAGCTTCCCCTCTCAACATATTGAATTTGGCCTGGTTCTCACTTGAAGGGCTAGATTTTGTGCAGGAGGTGAGGGGAGTAGGGAAAAAAGTCAGGGGGAACCCCACCTCTGCATTTTTGCAGAACCCTGGAGCAATCCTTCAGTCTTTTGGGGTCAACGTTGAAGGAGGCGGGATCTCCGTCACTTTAAAGGCTTAATCGAGATGGGGATCCTGCCCCGAGCTGCCGGCCAATCACAGGGCCAGCAGCTCAGCAATATCGGCAGCGCCACCGGGTGCAGTGACCACTGCCGGTACTTCAGGGGCCTTGGACCCAGGCCCAGTGTTGGAAGCCCAAAGAAGTAGGTGAGGTGGGGTTGCCGGGGCCACTCCTCAAGGCCCCAGTGAGAGGGAGTGGGCGCTCAGTCCAGGGTGGGGGGCGGGATTTTCTTCTTGGTGGGGATCCTCCTTGGGCCACAAATTGCCTGCGAAGGAGGACACCCCCAAACCTGCAGGGACGGCGCCTCGTTGTCCAAGGAAGACTGGAAGAGCAATAGGTGATAGGAGATTCGATAGTCAGGGGATCAGACAGGCGTTTCTGTGGCTGCAGATGTGAATCCAGGATGGTTTGATGCCTCCCTGGTGCCAGGGTCAAGGATGTCACTGAGCGGCTGCAGAGCATCCTGAGTAGGGAGGCGGAACAGCCAGCAGTCATGATCCACATTTGTACCAATGTAGAAAAAGGGCTGTGGTCCTGCAGAAAGAATTTACTGAGCTAGGTAGGAAATTAGCAAGCAGGACCTCAAAAGTAGTAATCTCCAGATTACTCCCAATACCACGCGCAGGTGAGTATAGGAATAGGAGGATAAGACAGATAAATGTGTGGCTGGAAAGATGGTGCAGGAGGGAGGGCTTTAGATTCTTGGGACATTGGGACCGGCTCTGGGGGAGATGGGACCTGTACAGGCCGGACTGGTTGCACCTGATCAGAGCCGGGACTGGGTTCCTTGCGGGACGTTTTGCTCATGCTGTTGGAGAGGGTTTAAACAAGTTTGGCAGGGGGATGGGGACCTGAGGGTAGACTCAGTTGGGACAAAAATCAGAAGTAAAAATGGAAGGCAGAAAATTAGTGGATGAGTCTGGAAGGAAGAGGAAATAAAGGTTAGAAAATAAAAAAGCGTTTGGCAGTCTTCAAGAGTATCTACTTTAATGCAAGGAGTATAGCAAATAAAGCAAATGAGTTGAGGGCACAGATAGACACATGGCAGCATATCATAGCTATTACAGAGCATGGCTTAAGGAGGGACAGGAATGGCAACTTAACGTTCCTGGTTACAGGGTTTTCAAATGCAATAGAGAGGGGGATAAAAAGGCAGGGAGTGGCAATTTTGGTGAAAGAAACAATTACAGCTGTGAAGAGGGATGATGTGTTCGAAGATGCATCAAATGAGGCCATATGGATTGAGCTAAGGAACATAAAAGAGGCAATCACACTGCTGGGAGTGTACTATAGACCCCCAGTCAGAGGGAGATAGAAGAGCAGATATTTAGGCAAATCTCTGAGAAGTGCAAAAACAATAGGGCAGTAATGGCAGGGGATTCTAACTACCCCAATATTCACTGGGATAGTTTTAGTGTGAAAGGAATTGAGGGAGCAGAATTCTTGAGGTGCATTCAGGAGAACATTTTGGCCAGTATGTAACAAGTCCAAAAAGAGAGGACACAGTTTTGGACAGTTTTAGGAAATGAAGCTGGGCAGGTGGAAGGAGTGGCAGTGGGGTTCGGAATAAACATGTTTCCACAAAGAAAAAAAAGAGTGGGATGGTCAAATCTAGAGCCCCATGGATGTCAAGGAGCTTTCTAGGGCAAGATAAGGCAGAAAAGGAAAGCTTATATCCAATACCAAGAACTCAATACGACAGAAAGCCGAGAGGAGTATAGAAAGTGAGGGGTGAAATCAAAAAGCAAATTAGGAAAGCAAAGAGAGGGCATGAAACAATATTGGCAAGCAAAATCAAGGTGAACCCAAAAAGACGTTTTATCAATACATTAAGAGTAAGAGGTTAACTAAGGAAACAGTAGGGCCCATAAAAGACCAAACAGGTCACCTAAGTGTAAGGGCAGAAGATGTTGATATTGTTCTTAATGAATACTTTACGTCTGTCTTCACAAAAGAGGGGGAAACGATGCAGATATTGTAGTTAAGGAAGAGGGGTGTGAAGTATTGGATGTGATAAACATAAGGAGAGAGTATTAATGGGATTAGCATCCTTGAAAGTGGATAAATCACCAGGGCTGGGTGAAATGTACCCCAGGCTGTTAAAAGAAGTCAGGTAGGAAATAGTGGAAGGTCTGTCCATCATATTCCAGTCCTCACTGGAAACAGGTGTGGTGTCGGACGACTGGAGAACTGCTAATGTTGTACCTTTGTTTAAAAAGGGAGCAAACGATAGACTGAAAAATTACAGGCCAGTCAGTGTAACATCAGAAGTGGGAAAATTATTGGAATCAATTCTGAGAGACAGGATAAACTGTCACTTAGAAGGGCATGAATCAAGGATAGTCGCATGGATTTGTTAAGGGAAGATCTTGTCTGACTAACTTGACTGAATTTTTTGAAGTAACAAGGAGGAGTGATGAGAGTAGTGCAGTTGATGTGGTCTACATGGATTTTAGCAAGGCTTTTGACAAGGTCCCACATAGCAATCTGGTTAAAAAAATAAAAGCCCATGGGATCCAAGGAAATGTAGCAAGCTGGATACGAAATTGGCTCAGTGGCAGGAAACAAAGGGTAATTGTTGATGGGGTGTTATTGCGACTGGAAAGTTGTTTCCAGTGGGGTTCTGCAGGGCTCAGTACTAGGTTCCACACAGGAGGTTAGTAAACAAAATTAGAGCACATGGGATTGGGGGTAGTATACTGCAATGGATTGAGAATTGGTTGATAGACAGAAAACAGAGAGTAGGAATAAATGGGTTATTCTCAGGATGGCAAGCTGTTACTAGTGGTGCACCTCAAAAATCAGTGCTTGGGCCACAGCTGTTTAGAATCTATATAAATGATTTGGATATGTGGAGCAATTGTAATATTTCCAAATTTGCAGATGACACAAAACTAGGAGGGAATGTAAGTTATGAGGAGGATGCAAAGAGGCTTCAAGGGGATTTGGACAGGCTAAGTGAATAGGAAATAACATGGAAGATGGAATATAATGTGAATAAGTGTGAAGTGATCCACTATGGTAGAAAAAACAGAAAGGCAGAGTATTTCAGAAATGGAGAGGGGTTGGGAAGTACTACTGTCCAAAAAGTCCTGGGTGTCCTTGTTAACAAGTCACGAAAAGCTAGTATGCAGGTGCAGCAAGCAATTAAGAAGGCAAATGGTATGTTGGCCTTCATTGCAAGGCAATTTGTGTACAAGATGTATTGCTTCAATTGTATTAAGCCTTCGTGAGACCGCTGGAGTATTGTGTACCGTTTTAGAATATTATTAGAATATTACAGCGCAGTACAGGCCCTTCGGCCCTCGATGTTGCGCCGACCTGTGAAACCATCTGACCTACACTATTCCATTTTCATCCATATGTCTATCCAATGACCACTTAAATGCCCTTAAAGTTGGCGAGTCTACTACTGCTGCAGGAAGGGCGTTCCACGCCCCTACTACTCTCTGAGTAAAGAAACTACCTCTGACATCTGTCCTATATCTATCACCCCTCAACTTAAAGCTATGGCCCCTCGTGTTTGCCATCACCATCCGAGGAAAAAGACTTTCACTATCCACCCTATCTAACCCTCTGATTATCTTATATGTCTCTATTAAGTCACCTCTCCTCCTCCTTCTCTCCAACGAAAACAACCTCAAGTCCCTCAGCCTTTCCTCGTAAGACCTTCCCTCCATACCAGGCAACATCCTAGTAAATCTCCTCTGCACCCTTTCCATAGCTTCCACATCCTTCCCATAATGCGGTGACCAGAACTGCACGCAATACTCCAGGTGCGGTCTCACCAGAGTTTTGTACAGCTGCAGCATGACCTCGTGGCTCCGAAACTCGATCCCCCTACTAATAAACGCTAACACACCATATGCCTTCTTAACAGCCCTATTAACCTGGGTAGCAACCTTCAGGGATTTATGTACCTGGACACCAAGATCTCTCTGTTCATCTACACTACCAAGAATCTTCCCATTAGCCTAGTACTCTGCATTCCTGTTACTCCTTCCAAAGTGAATCACCTCACACTTTTCCGCATTAAACTCCATTTGCCATCTCTCAGCCCAGCTCTGCAGCCTATCTATGTCCCTCTGTACCCTACAACATCCTTCGGCACTATCCACAACTCCACCGACCTTAGTGTCATCCGCAAATTTACTAACCCACCCTTCTACACCCTCATCCAGGTCATTTATAAAAATGACAAACAGCAGTGGCCCCAAAACAGATCCTTGCGGTACACCACTAGTAACTAAACTCCAGGATGAACATTTGCCATCAATCACCACCCTCTGTCTTCTTTCAGCTATCCAATTTCTGATCCAAAGCTCTAAATCACCTTCAACCCCATACTTCCGTATTTTCTGCAATAGCCTACCGTGGGGAACCTTATCAAATGCCTTACTGAATTCCATATACACCACATCCACTGCTTTACCCTCATCCACCTGTTTGGTCACCTTCTCGAAAAACTCAGTAAGGTTTGTGAGGCACGACCTACCCGTCACAAAACCGTGCTGACTATCGTTAATGAACTTATTCTTCTCTAGATGATTATAAATCCTGTCTCTTATAACCTTTTCCAACATTTTACCCACAACTGAAGTAAGGCTCACAGGTCTATAATTACCAGGGCTGTCTCTACTCCCCTTCTTGAACAAGGGGACAACATTTGCTATCCTCCAGTCTTCCGGCACTATTCCTGTCGACAATGACGACATAAAGATCAAGGACAGAGGCTCTGCAATCTCCTCCCTTGCTTCCCAGAGAATCCTAGGATAAATCCCATCTGGCCCAGGGGACTTATCTATTTTCACACTTTCCAAAATTGCTAACACCTCCTCCTTGTGAACCTCAATCCCATCTAGCCTAGTAGCCTGAATCTCAGTATTCTCCTTGACAACATTTTCTTTCTCTACTGTAAATACTGACGCAAAATATTCATTTAACGCTTCCCCTATCTCCTCTGATTCCACACACAACTTCCCACTACTATCCTTGATTGGCCCTAATCTAACTCTAGTCTAGTTTTGGTCTCCTTATTTAAGGAAGGATATACTTGCCATAGAGGGAGTGCAACGGAGGTTTACCAGACTAATCCCTGGGATGGCGGAATTGTCTTATGAGGAAAAATTGCAGAAAGTGGGCCTGTATTCTCTAGAGTTTCGAAGAATGAGAGGTGATCTCATTGAAACAAAATTCTTACAGGGCGTGACAGGTGTGGATAGGATGCTCCCTCTGGCTGTTGAGTCTAGAACAAGGGGACACAGTCTCAGAATAAGGCGCAGGCCATTTAAGGGCTGTGGAAGCTCAATCATTGAACATGTTTTCAAGACTAACGACATCAAGGGCTATGGCGATGGTGGGGGAAAATGGCGGAGAGGTAGTTGATCAGCCATGATCTGTTTGAATGGTGGAGCAGGCTCAACCGTCTGAATGGCCTACTCCTGCTCCTATGAGCCCTGCTTTTTGTGATATAGATTAACAATTTGGATGTAACAGTAGGGGGCATGATCAAGAAGCTTGTGGACGACACAAAAATTGGTTGTGTGGTTTATAGTGAGGAGGATAGCTGTAGACTGCAGGAAGATATTGATGGATTGGTCAGTTGGGCAGAAAAGTGGCAAATGGAATTCCACTAGCACATGGCACTGGGAGTAATACAGAGATTACCATCTTCGAGGTCTTACTCTTTAACTTCCTTCCTAGCTCCTGAAAATCTGACGGTAGGACCTCAATACCTACCCCTTGCGATGTTGTTGGTACCGATGTGTACCACAACTTCTGGCTTTCTCCCTTCCCCCTGCAGAATATCCTGCACCCTCTTGGTGATGTAGAATAAAGTAGAATAAAACCTCCATTAACACGGTCACTAAACTTGATGTTTAAACATTGCAAATTTCCTTACCTTCAAGACTACTGGTTTCTCAAAGTTGTGCACAGAATGAGTCTTCCTTTGAATGAACTTCTGGAATTCTGTAATACAATAAAAGGTACTAAATTTACTAACACTAGACATCTCTCAAAATAGTTATATTAATAAGCAGTCAGGCAACTACCCAAGTATAAAAAACAAAGTGACTCCTGACAATGCAGCGGAGTGCCAATGTCATCAGAACGCTATGTGAGTTGATCTGCTATTGTTTGCTCTGAGATGCATTCCATTTCCATTGTCTGGGGCTGTGTGGAGTGTTACGACCAGGTGAGAAAGGTGTCTAGGGGTCTGTTGCTGTCTTCACCTGGTTTAATTTTAAAGGTTTAATTTTAAAGACACTGTGTTTTGAGCTCCCCCTTTGTGAATCCTTGTTCACAGCTTTCCAATTATAAGACAAAGAAACCAATTCACACAGGTTTTCTCAGGTTTAAAGAAGATGAAATTTTATTAAAACTCAAGTTTAAACTCTAATACGGTTGACGCCTATGGATAGAGGACACACCCACGCTAACATGCACATGCGATACACACATGCAAATAGGGACAGAAAAGAGAGGAAAATATAGTAGAGAGGCAACATCTGAAGAGTTTCTGGTTTACTGTGCTTCGAGCTCACTTGATTGTAGGTAGTCTTGCTGTTCGTCAGGGCCCAGTGTTCTTCTTAAACCTTTTTCACGTAGCAGACTTTTCTCTCTGAGGTTCACGTGTTTTCCCAAGGTTCAATTTCTTGGGGAAGAGATGGAAGCAGGCAGGACTGGAGAGGAGGTTCTGTTCCAACCAGGAGCACACGACTTTCTCATTTCGAACAATGTTTTCTCCAATTTAAAACTCTCAGTTCAAACCTCTGCAACAGCCAGTTAGTCATGTGACTAAAACTGGTCTGATCAGTTCTTCTGTGTATTGGGGAAGGAACGACTGGGTCTCCATTGTTCCAACACTGTCTGTTACTATGCAAATGTCTTTCCAGTCAGGGGCTTTCAATTTTAAGTTTTAATGTTCATGTGGCGAAATAATGTGTGCCTCAGTCTTGGCAGGTGGGGGGAGGAGGGGTTTGTCTGACAGAAGCCAGCACGTGTGCTCCAGTCCAGCACACTGCACTGTAATCCATTTCCATTGTCTGGGGCTGTGTGGGGCCAGCACGTGTGCTCCAGTCCAGCGCTCTGCACTTAAATCCATTCATGACTAGGAACAGTTTTCTAGCGCAACGGTCAATTTCATTCCTCTTAAGTTTCTACAGAGTGCCTTCTGTATTTTCTCATCTCATGTTTCCAGTGTGATCCATTAAAGAGTAGTGGTTAATGGATGTTTTTCGGGCTGGAGGATGGTTTGTAGTGGAGTCCTCCAGATTTTAGTGTTGGGACCCTTGCTGTTCCTGATATATATTAATGACCTAGACCTTAGTGTGCAGGGCACAATTTCAAAGTTTGCAGATGATACAAACTTGGAAGCACTGAACTGTGAGGAGGACAGTGTAGACTTCAGAAGGACATAGACAAGTTGGTGGAATGGGCAGACAGGCGACAGATGAAGTTCAATGCAGAGAAATGTGAGATGATTCATTTTGGTAGGAAGAACACAGAGAAACAATATAGAATAACGGGCACAATTCTAAGGGGGGGGGGGTGCAGGAGCACAGGGAGCTAGGTGTATATGTGCACAAGTCATTAAAGGTGGCAGGACAGGTTGAGAGAGCAAATAATAAAGCATACAGTATCCTGGGCTTTATGAACAGAGGCATAGAGTACAACGGCAAGGAAGTTATGTTGAACTTGTATAAGTTAGCGTGGGTGTGTCCTCTATCCACTCGGCCTCAGCTGGAGTACTGCGTCCAATTCTGGGCGCCGCACTTGAGGAAAGATATGAGGGCATTGGAGACAGTACAGAAGACATTCATAAGAATGGTTCCAGGGATGAGGAATTTCAGCTGTGAAGATAGATTGGAGAAGTTAGGACTGTTTTCCTTGGAAAAGAGAAGGCTGAGAGGTGATTTGATAGAGGTATTCAAAATCATGAGGGGTCTGGACAGAGTAGATAAGAAAGAAACTGTTCTCGATCCTTTTACGAGTGTGAACGAGAGGGCACAGATTTAAAGTATTTGGTAAGAGAAGAAAAACTGACATGAGGAAAAACCTTTTCAGGCAGCGAGTGGTTAAGGTCTGGAATGCGCTGCCTGAGAGTGTGTGGTGGAGGCAGGTTCAATTGAAGCATTCAAAAGGGAACTAGATAGTTATATGAAAAGGAAGAATGTGCAGGGTTATGGGGAGAAGGCAGGGGAATGGGACTGAGGGAATTTCTCTTCCAGAAAGCCAGTGCGGACACGATGGGCTGAAAGGCCTCCTTCTGCTCTGTAACAATTCTGTGATTCTGTGATTAAAAACCTTCCTGAACTGCAAATCTTGATGATGGCTATTTCAATAGATTCCACAGAGCAGTTCCCTGCCACCTTCACAACCCTGGAGTTTGAGAGTTATGACGACTTCAGCAGTAAACTGGAGATATTTCTACAGGTAGTGTGGCCTGCAGGCACATCCTGTAATGTGCCTTGTTATGTTCAACTGTGTTAACAATGCTGTTTAAATGCACATTGCTGTTGTGCTTGCAGGCAACAGGGAGTCTATTCAAAAAGATAAGCACCCATACGCTTGAGAGGGAGAACAAGAGATAGCGAATTGAAATTCCCAGCCGCTTTAAGTATGCCTCGGTGAGGCGGTGTTGTGTCCACGATGGGCAGCCACTCATCCGTTCCACTGGGGTGAGACCAAATCAGAGGTAGGTGCTGCAGTTGGTACATTTCCAGTTGTGTAGTGTGTCAGTCCTGTAACGCTGTGCCTTAATGCCAGGAATGACAGGCCTATACCAGCATGACTAGCAGGGCATGCTCATACACCAGATGCGCCTTGAGCCAAGATTAGATTTGCAGCATCAATGCATCTCAGCAATGAGATGCTGTACTCCCAAAGCCACGTGTATGCAGCCCCCTCCTATGGGGAATTTCATTTCTCTTAAGTTTCTACGGAGTGACTTCTTTGGATGGAGCAATGGATGGTGAACCACCTCTGCGCAACCACCTCTGCACTGCGAACCAGGCACGCATAACCTTTCGGAACTTTGTCATGGTTTGCATGTAAACTGCTGCCATCAACACACCTGGGGATGACTGATGTTTTGCTGACGGCTTGAGGAACTTGGACGTGCTCATTGAGTTTCTGCCGAACTTTTCAGGTATCTCGCCCTAGGCTGTGAGGCCTTCATCGCTGTGAATTTCGATCAAGAACAGACTGTGTGCGTCAACTCCTACCATCTTGTACATACTGATCATGTTTTTGATCCAGAATGTTTATGCTTCTATGCAAGGAGATGGCAACTGAACCAGGATGAAAGGCAGAAAGTAGAAGAGTTGGTCAAGCTGCAGGCTGGGAACAAACAGCTGAAGGATTACATCAAGCGTTCATTCAACAAGACTGCGACCCTTAGTGACATGAGAAATGTAAAGACCCGGCTCAAAACAGGGGATGACAACATGGATGACTCTGTGACACACTGGAGAAGATTCAGCAGGACAGGGCCATGGTGCGTGTTGGCCTTCAAGGAAACAATATCCTCTACATTGCCTTCATAACACCGGCCATGAAGGCCCACCTGCAGGCCTTTCCTGAACTGCCGTTCATGGATGGAACGTATAAAGTTAACAAATGCAGCTACCCTCTGTACCAGGTGATACTGCAGGACAGTACTGGCAGGGGCAGGGCTCTGTTCCATGCCATGGTGAGGAATGAGACAGCTGAGATGCTGAATATGATTGTGGGTGTTTTCGTCGAATTCATGGGATCCAGCACCAGCCATGTGAGGACGGCCATTGTGGATAAGGACATCAATGAGGTCAATGCAATCAGGAAGCATCTCCCAGCTGCCACGGTTTTCTTCTGTCAGTTCCATGTAATGCAGAGCATGAGGAGGAAGATCAGCAGCTACCCACTGAATGGTGAACTGAGGGATGAGTTGTTTATGACCTGCAAGGAAATGATTCATGCACCTTTGCAGAATAAAATAACAAGTTGTGTACAAAGGATTGGACACCTCTACCCACCCCTGCAGGACTACCTGCTTACAAACTGGATTCCACAGAAGGAGATGTGGGCATCATGTTCATGTGGTAATGTTCTAACTTTTGGGAACACCAACAACTGCATTAAGTCAGAGAATGGAAAGATAAAGCACTTGCTCCACTCCGCCTCAACCATGAAGGAATGCATCTCAACGCTGACCTTCCACAATGATGTCCTGGATCGGGAGTGCTCCTATTCCATATTCTTGCAGGGAGCCTCTTTCAAGCTCATCGCAGATCTACAATCATTCTATGCATGGTTCACCAGTCACACTGTGAAGCTGATGCATCAGGATCATAGCCACCTTCATCGAGCAAGTGTCAAGCAGCAGGACACAGGTACAGTGACTGTGAATTCGGTGCCAAAGAGTACACACTGCAGACACATGATAGCCAAGCTACCTGCAGCTGCATCTTCTCTGTTCAGACTTTGTTGCCCTGCAAACATGCTATTGTTGTGCAGAGGCATCTCGGTCTGTCTTAGGAGAAGCTCGTTCCCAACTGCCGCTGGCGCGCATCTCAGACACCCACGAGGACAAACATGAGTGCTGCCATTGCAATGACAGAGGAACAGCTTCAGCTACAATGAGAAATACTGTTTGCTTTCAAACCAATCAGCTACAACAGGTCGTTCTCAGAGTGGAATGGCGTCTTTCATGCGAAAACTGGACTGGTTGCGGCAAAGGACTGTCAGATGAGATATAGCATCTTGATGAAGGTGCGTGGCCAAGCTATTTGACCAACAATTGCCCGGAGGCACAGTCGGATGGACATCAGCTTCGTGCCACAATCCATAGATGCTGAAGGTCCCACCCCTGGCTAATGAGCTGATGGACCATGCTTACGCCTGCCTGTTCACAGCTCCACTTCCCTCACCTAAGGAGCCCTCCTCTTGCTGTCCAGTCACACTGGCAGAGCCAAACACCTCAACAATGGACACTGACACAAAATCCTCTGTTTCTGCACCCATCACAGCAGTGGACATGGACACACAATAATCTGTTTCCGTCGTCAGCACAGCAGTGGGCACTGGCATACACCCAGCTGTTACCCCTTCCACCCTTGAAACAATCATGCAAAGCTTTGCGAGACTCCGCAGTTGCCAGCTTCTGCCTGTCAAGCAGTGAGGGTGGCCAAAGGGGTCAAGGGCTTGGGGAAGAGACAGCAAGAAGACACAGCACACGAAAAGAAACAAGCGTGCAGTGTCCAGTGGTAGTGCGAATGTGAATGCGCTGGTTGATTCCACAACTGCTGAAAGTGGGAGTGCAGCCACACTGTTCTCCATCGCCTATGTTAGCTCCCTTGAATGATACTACTTGTTCTCCAAAATCTCCATTGACTCTCCCCTCTCCAACCCCATGATCTCCAGCCCCACATTCTCCACGGCAAAGGTGAGTACAGTGGGGGAGCTTAGCCACTTCAAGTGTATTGCATGTTCAACTCTTTAATATATAAAAAGTTAATAAATCGTCTCATGTAGCATTCTGCATACAACTACAGGAACCCCCTCCCTATGTCTCCTTAAGTGGGGAGATACTTATTGAAGAGAGTTTTCCAGACCCTTATAATATCTGGGATATTTGACTTAATTATCTCTTCTTTGGCCTCCTTATCTCGAGAGACAATGGATACGCGCCTGGAGGAGGTCAGTGGTTTGTGAAGCAGCGCCTGGAGTGGCTATAAAGGCCAATTCTAGAGTGACAGGCTCTTCCACAGGTGCTGCAGAGAAATTTGTTTGTCGGGGCTGTTGCACAGTTGGCTCTCCCCTTGCGCCTCTGTCTTTTTTCCTGCCAACTACTAAGTCTCTTCAACTCGCCACATTTTAGCCCCGTCTTTATGGCTGCCCGCCAGCTCTGGCGAACACTGGCAACTGACTCCCACGACTTGTGATCAATGTCACAGAATTTCATGTCGCGTTTGCAGACGTCTTTAAAGCGGAGACATGGACGGCCGGTGGGTCCGATACCAGTGGCGAGCTCGCTGTACAATGTGTCTTTGGGGATCCTGCCATCTTCCATGCGGCTCACATGGCCAAGCCATCTCATTTGACTTAACTATAATTATTTTTAAAATAGGCTATCCGAAAGATAGAAATATTTTCTGTTGGTTTTCTTTCTTTGAGGGAAGACTAGTTCAGTACTTCAGACCGAAACAAGTGTCTGTAGGAATCTGTCGGGTCTGAACTTAATTAAAAGGAGACTTGTAGGGATGTACGCTTGATTTGGTTTAGTCCCTATAAGGAGTTCAAGTCATAAATCATTTCAAAGATACCCCACCTAAATGGATTGTTTGCTTCATGTCCATCTTTTTTCATAGATGGAAGGATGTCCACCAACTGTCATATCAATTTTCTTTTGTCACTTTTAAAACATTCTGTTTTTAGTTCAACCATGTTGATGACACACACAAACCAAATCATTTTGCTAAAGAGTCTCCAAACCAAACTGCGCAGAAATCCATGAGATCAGTTTTCATTTACTTTATGTGAAAGTGCATAAACACCCCCTGCAGGGGCACACTCAAACAGAAAAGCTAGTCAAATTAGCAGTACTGCCAGAGTTTAACCAGCAAAAAATCCTTTGCAGTTTATCAGAATAGAGCACTGACAAACTTCCGACCTTGTCCAACTAGAACTACTGTACCCGTCATAGGATGTCTGGAGCAGAGCGAAAAAATACTCTAGCCTCTAGTGACAGGAATCTACTGCACTCATTTGGTTTGTAATGATTAAGTATGTGAAAAGTTTGATCATTCTTCTTTTCCTCTGGAATTATACTTCACAGAAATGTAATTTTGATCATATTAGAAATGTAAAACTTGATCATCAAAATAGACCTCTTGACAGCACACTGTAATCTTACATTTTCAGTGAAATAATCTGACAAGATAATTTACGTTTTGTACTTCTGTAAGGAATAGAAAGGACTCTGGCAACCAGATGCGCTTCCATTCATTTCACAATTTAGATTTAGAAACAAAGATCTTTTTCTTAAATTAAAAAAGCTCACCATTGTAAACCATTTCAAAGTTGAAAGGCTCTCCTTCATATATGGAATTTAAGTGCTTCATGGCAATAATCAGGCAGAATTCCAGCACAGACAGACCTATAAAAGAAAATAGGGCTGGATATTAAAACTAAAATTCACACCAAGGACCACTTCAATGGAAAACATTTCATCAAAATCCAAAAGGTGAAGACCAAGTTCATTGAGACATATCTCTGCAGTGTGTAGTGGTTTGCCCATACACTGCCTCAGCTGGAGGAAGGATGAGAGCATCTGTGCAAAATGAAAGGGAAGCAAACAAGGAAGAGCAAAACAGTACAATTCCCTGAAATATTTAATTGATAGTTAATTGTGTAATACAGCAATGGCTGTAATTTATCTGTTCATAAAGGGTTTCCCTGCAAGGCCCACAAACTTCTGAACTAAATGACCAGCATTTTCTGAGGAAACAATTAGAAAAGGAAAATTGTCATACTAAAGTTCCATCCATCCCCCAAACAAATTTTTAATGGGGTAGTGAAATCCAAGAGGATTCAAAGTACACAAAAGGAAAAATCAAAAAAATTATGGAATCATGGAATGGTTACAGCACCAAAGGAGGCCTTTTGGCCTGTTGTGTCCATGCCAGCTCTCTGCAAGAGCAATTCACCTAGTCCCACTCACCCACCTTTTCCCTGTAGCCCTGCATAATTTTTCTCTTCAGATAATTATCCAATTCCCTTTTGAAAGCCACGACTGAATCTGCCTTGATCACACTCTTAGGCAGTGCATTCCAGATCCTAAGAACTCACTGCAGAAAAAAGTTTTTCATGTCACCATTGCTTCTTTTGCCAATCTTCTTAAATCGGTGTCCTCTGGTTCTCAACCCTTCCACCTATGGGAACAGTTTCTTCCCATAAACTCTGTCCAAACCTCTCATGATTTTGGATACCTCTATCAAATCTCCTCTCAACCTTCTCATCTCAGAGACAGCCCCAGCTTTGCCAATCTAGCTTCGTATCTCAAGTCTCTCATCCCCAGAACACTTCTCGTAAATTTTTTCTGCACCCTCTCCAGGGCCTTGACATCCTTCCTAAAGCACTGTGCCCAGAATCGGACACAACACACGCCAGTAGAGGACAAACCAACGTTTTATAAAAGGTTCACCATAAATTGCTTTTAAACTCTTAATGGATCTATTTATAAAGCCCAGGATTCATATGCCTGATTAACTGCTTTCTCAACCTGTGCTGCATTTTGGTGTATTTTTCCAGTTGCTTCCCTCACCCAAATTAGTATTGAAGGAATTAGTATATGAAGTATTTGTGACTGATGGAACATGTAAAACGGTACTCCAAAGGACACTGAAAAGTTTAATTTCCAAACTTAAATAGAAACCAAGATATTGAAGTCCTAAATTGGGGGAAGGCTAATTTCGATGGCATCAGACAAGAACTCTCAAAAGTTGAATGGGAGAGGCTGTTTACAGGTAAAGGGACGTCTGGCAAGTGGGAGGCTCTTAAAAGTGAGATAGAAAACGTTCAGGGCCGGCATATTCCTGTTAGATGAAAGGGCAAGGCTGGCAAGTTTAGGGAACCTTGGTTGACGAGGGATATTGAGGATCTGGTCAGGACAAAAAAGGAGGCATATGTCAGGTATAGGCAGCTGGGATCGAGCGAATCCCTCGAGGAGTATAGGGGATGTAGGACTACACTTAAGAAGGAAATTAGGAGGGCGAAAAGGGGCCATGAGATTTCCCTGGCAGATAAGATAAAGGAGAAAGCTAAAAGATTCTATAAGTATATTAAGAGTAAAAGGGTAGCTAGGGAGAGAGTAGGTCCCCTTAAGGATCAGTGTGGCAATCTATGTGTGGAGCCACAGGAAATGGGCGAGGTCTTAAATGAATACTTCTCGTCTGTATTTACCGTGGAGAAGGTCATGGAAGCTAGTGAGTTCAAGGGAGGGAACAGTGATATCCTGGAGCATATCAACAGTACAAAAAGAGGAGCTGTTGGAGGTTTTGAAGCGCATTAAGGTGGATAAATCCCCAAGGCCTGACCAGGTGTATCCTTGGACGCTATGGGAAGCAAGGGAGGAGATTGCTGGGGCCCTGGCAGAGATTTTTGTAACATCGTTAGCCACGGGTGAGTTACCGGAAGACTGGAGGATAGTTAATGTTGTGCCTTTATTTAAAAAGGGCAGCAGGGATAAGCCAGGGAACTACAGGCCGGTGAGCCTTACATCAGTGGTGGGAAAGTTATTGGAAGGGATTCTGAGAGACAGGATTTATATGCATCTGGAAAGGCACGGTCTGATTAGGGATAGTCAGCATGGCTTTGTGCGTGGGAAATCATGTCTCACGAATTTGATTGAGCTTTTCGAGGAGGTGACCAAGAGGATTGATGAGGGCAGGGCGATGGACGTTGTCCACATGGACTCTAGCAAGGCCTTTGACAAGGTCCCGCATGGTAGGCTGGTCCAGAAGGTTCGAACACATGGGATCCAGGGTGAGCTAGCAAATTGGATACAAAATTGGCTTGGTGATAGGAGGCAGAGGATGGTAGTGGAGGGTTGTTTTTCAGTTTGGAGGCCGGTAACCAGTGGTGTGCCACAGGGGTTGGTGCTGGGACCTCTGTTGTTTGTCATTTATATTAATGACTTGGATGTGAATGTAAGGGGCATGATTAGTAAGTTTGCAGATGACACCAAAATTGGTGGTATAGTCGACGGTGAAAAAGGTTGTCTAAGGTTACAACAGGATATAGATAAACTGAGAAAGTGGGCAAGGGAGTGGCAAATGGAATTTAACGCAGACAAGTGTGAAGTGATGCATTTTGGGAAGTTAAATCAGGGCAGGACATATACAGTGAATGGCAGGGCCCTGGGGAGTGTTCTTGAGCAGAGAGACCTTGGAGTGCAAGTACATAGTTCCCTGAAAGTGGCAACACAGGTAGACAGGGTGGTGAAGAAGGCATATGGCATACTTGCCTTCATCAGCCGAGGCATTGAGTACAAGAGTTGGGACGTCATGTTACAGTTGTACATAACGTTGGTTAGGTCGCATTTGGAGTACTGTGTGCAGTTCTGGTCGCCGCACAACAGGAAAGATGTGATTAAGCTAGAAGTGTGCAGAAAAGATTCACGAGGATGTTGCCTGATTTGGAGGGCTTGAGTTATAAAGAGAGATTGGATAGGCTGGGTCTGTTTTCCCTGGAGCGAAGGAGGCTGAGAGGGGCTGTGATAGAGGTATATAAAATTATGAGAGGCATAGATAGGGTAGATAGCCAGAGTCTGTTTCCCATGGTAGGGGTGACTAAAACTAGATGGCATAGATTTAAGGTGAGAGGGAGGAGGTTTAAAGGGGATCAAAGGGGTAAATGTTTCACAGAAAGAATAGCGGGTATCTGGAATGAGCTGCCTGAGGAGGTGGTGAAGGCAGCAACAGCAGCGACATTCAAGTACCTGTCCAGATGCCTCTTAAATGAGCAAGGCATAGAGGGATATGGAATTAATGCAGGCAGGTGGAATTAGTATAGATAGGCATTATGGTCGGCATGGACGCGGTGGGCCGAAGGGCCTGTTTCTATGCTGTATGACTCTATATGCAGTCTGGCACCTTAAGTGAATTATTATTTTCCACATATTACACCAAAGACATGCATTAGATTTCTGCTATTCAATCCTCTCTGCCACCTAATGGTCAGTCTTCAAATGATTTGTTTGAAACCAAATAGCCAGAAGACATTTAGCACAGTCAGTCTATGTTTAGATACTGCATTGCCAAGAATCATCTGTCTATGGACCAGCACATCAGACCCAAACCCCGAGCAGCGCCGATGTCAAGACCCTACACACCGACAAGGAGTCAGTCTTGGATCGCTGGTCGGAGCACTTTGAAACTCTCTTCAGCGCCAAGTGCACAGTGCATGATACCGCCATCAATCGCATCCAACAACAGCCTGTCAAAGAAGAACTGGATGAGAGCCCATCTCTGGAGGAAACTGTGACCGCCATCAACCAGATGAAGAACAACAAAGCCCCCGGAACCGATGGAATTCCACCTGAAGCCTTGAAACATGGTGGCCCTGCCCTATACACCAAGCTCCATGAGTTTTTACGTCCTGCTGGGAACAGGGCAGGATTCCACGGGATCTTCGTGTTGCTGTTATCATCACCTTGTACAAAACAAAGGGGAAAAATCAGACTGCTCCAACTACCGTGGGATCACCCTCCTTTCTATTGCTGGGAAGATCCTGGCTAGAATAATTCTGCACGGGTTTGTGCCCATCATTGTGGAAGAAAACCTCCCAGAGAGCCAGTGTGATTTCAGAGTAAACAAAGACACCACAGACATGGTATTTGCACTCAGACAATTACAAGAAAAGTGTCGTGAGCAAAATAAAGCCCTTTAACGTCACTTTCGTAGATCTCATCAAGGTATTCGACACTGTCAGTAGAGATGGACATCACAAAAATCTTGAAAAACTTGGATGCCCAGGTTCCTGGTCATGGTGAAGCAGTTAAGCAGTTTCATGAAAATCAGTACGGACAAGTCAAGCAAAACAGCAACCTCTCAAGTCCCTTCCGTATCTCCCATGGCGTGAAACAGGGATGTGTGCTGGCCCTGACCTATTCACCATCTTTTTCAGCATGATGCTGCAGCAGGCAATGGAGGACCTTAAGGAGGGAGTTTACGTACGCTTCTGAACTGAGGGAGGCATTTTCAACCTCAGGCGTCTTCAGGCTCACACAAAGACACAAGAAAAACTCATCCGTGAACTTCTTTTCGCCACTGACTGTGCTCTCCTGGCCCGCAAACAGTCAGACCTGCAACATATAACAACACATTTTTCCGAGGCGACACAACTCTTCGGACTAAAAATCAGTTTAAAGAAAACTGAAGTCTTGCATCAGCCTGCACCTCAAGAAGAATATAGACCACCAAGCATGGTCATCGAGGGAACCAAGCTGAATGCCGTCAAGCAATTTACTTATTTGGGGAGCGTCATCTAGTTTGATGCCACCATAGACAAGGAAGTGGACAATAGGCTTTCAAAAGCAAATAGAACATTCAGCAGAGTGTACAAACGTGTGTGGAGCAACCACAGCCTCAGAACACAGACCAAGCTCAAAGTGTACAAAGCCATAGTCCTCACCACCCTTCTGTATGGCACCAAGTCATAGGTCCTATACCGCCATCATGTAAGCCTTCTAGAGCGCTTCCATCAGCGCTGCCTCCCCAGCATCCTCAAGATCCGCTGGCAGGACTGCATCACAAACACTGAAGTCCAGGAAACAGCCAACATCACCAGCATTGAGGCCATCCTCCTGCAAAGCCAACTGCGTTGGGCAGGTCACGTTGCCCAGATGGACGACAGTCGCCTCCCAAGATCGTGTTATATCGAGAGCTGACCACAGGTAAAAGGAACAGAGGAGCCCCGTGCAAACGTTTTAAGGACTCCCTGAAGAAGTCCCTCTCTGTGTGCCACATCAACCATCGCCCGTGGGAAGCACAGGCCATAGATCGTGATGCCTGGAGATGCTATATCAGGAGGATTACAGACATCTTTGAGACTGAGCGAAGAACAAGCATGAAAGAGAAAAGGAGAAGGATAGATCCAATTGCCCCCAGCAGCGACTACACCTTCACTTGTACCCGCTGTGGGAGAATCTGTTGGTCACGGATAGGCCTGACTAGCCACCAGTGGGCCTGCAAACGATGAGTGATAACTTTCCTAAAATCTTTGTCCGCGAAGAAATGCCAAGAGAGTGTGTGTCATGGACACTGCTAATAAAAGAGTGGAAGGGGGAAAAAAAGGGAGGAATTTTGAAATGAAGGTAGTTATAAATGTAGGGAAATAAGACAATAAATTTGCACACAGCTAGGTTCCACAAATAGTGACATGGAATTTATATATATGAAAAAAATTAACATCCACCTGAAAAGGCAAACGGGATCTCGGTGTAACATCTCTTCCAAAGGACAGTACCTTCAACATTACAGCAATCCCTCAGAAATGCACTAAAGTATCAGACCAGATAACGCACTCAAGTCTCTGGCGTAGAGCTTCAACACACAACCTCTGTTTCAGAAGCAAGGAGTGCCTCCACTGAGACAAGTGTGATACCCAAATGTGTAAAAGCTGAACTCAAAGAGTATAAAAAATTAGCGAAAACAGAGAAAGTGCATTTAAAAAAAAAATGGTCAAAAGGATTTAAAAGAATGTTTAGAGATAGATTGAGCGAAGGAACTTACTAATTGATTGCTTCTATAATAATGTGAGGATTACAGAATATTCACCCTTTAGTGGAATGGAGTTGTGTGTATACAAGAATTGTAGAATGATCAAAGGATTAACATAGCTGACAGATTATTTGTAGGGGATCTGACTGCACTAAAAGATAGGACACATGGATTTTCACCATCACATATCAGCTATAGGCTTTTGTCTTGCCACAGCTTATGATGATATTAAATTAAAACCATTAGCTTGCTGAAAAAGAATCAGGTAGTGTCAGTATTAAAATCCTGGGCTTCATAATCGAAGAACACAGGCATACCGACTGGAGGTTGGCCCAGATGTCAACGATATCATCATGTTCCCAACAGTGGACAGCTCAGTCTAAAAGCTTAATTTTTGAAACTTTCTTGAAGGTAACTCATAATGGCTAAACAAGACCCCATCTGGAAAACCACAAGCTCCTTCTATGCAAACAGCTAGAACATTTTCTATCTTGCATCTAATTCTCATCCTTCTTTTCTGCTAACACAGCAAACAGACCTGTGCAAGTCAGCTCATGCAGCATTTATATTGTATTTTTAATGGCCGCAATGAACAGTATTATCCCTTCACATCTCCACCATCTACACTAAATAACAATGTTCTTCCTACCATGAAGTACATTCGCTTTCGAATCCATTGTGTACATCCTGCTGGCTGCTAGAAGGTCTGTTGATCGGATATTTGGATTGGAGACAGCCACATGACTAAGGGTGAACATCTGAAAATAAATAAAAAGTAAAATGATGACTAAACAAATCATTATTTGCAGTTCAAACGAATTAATTGCCTTATGCCCGTCACTATGTAATGCCAATAATGTCTATGTTGTTGCATTAATTATGGTCAAAGGTTTTTTGTGTAGTTAGTGACTTGCACATTTGTGTGGCATGCTATTAACAATTACTTCGTTGAACAGTAGCTGTTTGAATAATTTGAGTAGTCTGAAGGATTACTGGAATGTGACAAAATGCACACTGATCAGTTGAATATAATTTAAATAATTAACTTTCAGAACAAAGTATTCAGCTCAAGTGTGCCGTAGCAAAGTTAGGGGGAATAGTAAAACCAGGAATCATTTTCCAGAGGGCAATCTCACATCCTAGCTCTGCTGCAGAGAGAACAGATCCTGTCCAAGATGCAGCCTACAGAAGTCTGAGCACTATCAGCTTCCAAGTGCTCTGACTGTCAGTGAACTTAAGCACATTGTTGAAAAGCATGGGAGAGTTCAGCTCCAATTTGTATGGGGTTTTTTGAGAAGGGCATTTATTTACTTAGCGAATGCAAATTCCTGAAGCCAAGCGATAGCTTGAATTTAAGGTCATTAGTCTGCCACTTAGTCTGTAGAGCGGACACTCCTTGGTAATGTGCAGCATTGATTAAGTCTCTCCACAAATGCAGAAGGGGGTTTGGACTGAGGCCCCAGCAGTGGAGGTTGGCTGCACAGGGACCCTGGCTTGTCTTGAACCTGTTTAGCAAGGACCACTCTCACTGTGGTAGTTCAAAGCCTGCTATTCGACAGATCGGGTTTGTCACAAGGAACTTGTTCGTGAGTTCCTGAGTTTCCCATTCCTTGATCCAAAGGATGTCTTGCTGGTAGATCTTGTTCAGGAAGGTTGCTCCATATGGGGCACCAAGATGGAAGGTGGGCAGCAGGTGGATTGAACATGTCATTATGGAGTGGTAGGTGAGGTGCAGCATGGATGGTTTCAGCCAGCTTCTGGGTTTACGTCAGTCGGCAGATGTGTGGGGGAGTGATGTTTGCAAGGACAAGAAGCCAGGGGAGGGGTGTTGAGCGGAGGGTTCCAGTTATGATGCACATTGTTGCATTCAATTGAGTATCAACAAGATGCGTATGTGATGACCTAAGCCAGACGGGTGCTCTGCTGCTGAGTATGATAGGGCAAGTGCTGAGGTTCAGATTGTTGTGGCAGCAGTGCCCCACGTAGATCTAACAAGTTTGATTAATAGGTTGTTGCTGGTTGTGACCTTAGCTGCTGTTTCCTTCTGTTACGACCGAGGCGGGAGGAATGCACTGTTTTTCTAGTTCCACTTCTCCACAGGTCGCAACATATATTTAAATTTTTTCCCAATTACCAATACGGTTGATCATAGACTCTATTTTTATCCCTAAATAAAATATACCAACCAGGTTTCTTTAATAAAAACAAAGTTTCTCAGTTGATTATAAAACCAGACATAACTAGTATGAAGGAAAGCATTAAAACAGAGAGAAATATGGAGGTTCCCTTTTACTGTAGCCCCTCACACACATACATACACCGGTTAACTGAAAAAAGAGATTTTCTCTTTTGAGTTCAATTACAAAAAAAACCCCAGAAAAAATACTTTGGCCAAATACTTGCTAATTCTTGAAGAAAATAGAGAAGATATGGAAAGGTGTCAAATGTCCTTTGTTTTGGGTTGCCATCCCAAATACTTTTAGATGGCTGACTCTGGGATCTTCCTACAACAGTTCTTTTCAGGCAACGTTCAGGATCAGTTTCGCAGGCTTTTCAGGAGAAATGCGGCAATGTCACAAGATTCAAGCTTCCTGACCCCTATAAATCTTGACCGGTCACTTCTTTGTAAACATCATTCCCCAAGTCAAAAAAACCCTGCTGGGTAATTATCTGAAGACAGGTGACTTCCAGCAAGGGCTTGTTATTAGCACTCCTTGATTCTTCCAGTAATTGTTTGTTTTGAAACCAAGTCCAGAAGACCTGCCAATGACCTCTTTTCTAAACAAAATACAACATCCAGAATCTATGGAATCCTTTTCCGTTTTAAAACCCAAAAAAATTTAACAAAAAAATGGAAGCACTTATAACACTTCAGATGCTCCCAGAAGGACAGAGTCTTATCCAGTCACTCCCAAGTATGTTGGGTTAAGATCATGCTTTAGACTCTGACCATCCATGTACATATGCAATTCTTCTTTGGCACTGGCATTGTGGAGGAGGAATACACTGGATATGGTTTCAAAGGGATTCACTGTGAGACGCCATGTGCTGCAGTAGTCTGTCAACTTTGTAATGTCTTCGTTAAGGATCTGGTCCAGGGTGCAGAAGGATAGAGCTTGGGTGCCACAACAGATGTCATCAACGTAGATGAACTTGCGAGACATGGTTGTTAGCAGCTTATTTGTATATATGTTGAACAGCATTGGGGCTAGCACTGATCCCTGTGGTAGTCCGTTAGCCAGCGATCTCCATACGAACATACGAATTAGAAGCAGGAGTAGGCCATTCGGCCCCTTGGGCCTGCTCCACCATTCAACCAGATCATGGCTGATCTGATTGTAACCTCAATTCCACATTACCACCTACCCACATTAATCTTTTACCCCCTTACCAAGAACCTATCTACCTCTGCTTTAAAAATATTCAAAGACTCTGCTTCCACCACCTTTTGAGGAAGAGAGTTCCAAAAGACATGACCCTCTGAGAAAAAAAATTCTCCTCATCTCTGTCTTAAATGGGTGACCCCTTATTTTTAAACAGTGACTCCTAGTTCTAGATTCTCCCACAAGAGGAAATATCCTTTCCACGTTCACCCTGTCAAGACCCCTCAGGATCTGATAAGTTTCAATCAAGTCGCCTCTTCCTCTTCTAAACTCCAGCGGATACAAGCCTAGACTGTCCAACTTTCCTCATAAGACAACCCGCCCATTCCGGGTATTAGTCTCGTAAACCTTCTTTGAACTGCTTCCAATTCAATTACATCCTTCCTTAAATAAGGAGACCAATATTGTACATTGTACTCCAGATGTGGTCTCCCCAATGCCCTGTATAACTGAAGCATAACCTCCCTACTTCGGTATTCAATTACCCTTGCAATAAACAATAACATTCTATTAGCTTTCCTAATTACTTGCCGTACCTGCATACTAACCTTTTGCGATTCATACAATAGGACACCCAGATCCCTCTGCATCTCAGAGCTCTGCAATCCTTAACCATTTAGACAATGTGCATCTTTTTTATCCTTCCTGCCAAAATGGACAATTTTCCACTTTCCCACATTATACTCCATTTGCCAGATCTTTGCCAACTCACTGAACCTATCTATATCCCTTTGTAGCCTCCTTATGTCCTCTTCATGACTTACTTTCTTAACTTTCTTTGTGTCATCAGCAAATTTAGCAACCATACCTCCGGTCCCTTCATCCAAGTCATTTATATAAATTGTAAAAAGTTGAGGCCCCAGCACTGTTCCCTGTGGCATGCCACTCATTACATCTTGCCAACCAGAAAATGACCCATTTATGCCTACTCTAATAAAAGCAAAATACTGCGGATGCTGGAAATCTGAAACAAAAACAAGAAATGCTGGAATCACTCAGCAGGTCTGGCAGCATCTGTGGAAAGAGAAGCAGAGTTAACGTTTCGGGTCAGCGACCCTTCTTCGGAACTCTGCCTTCTCTGTGTTCTGTTAGCTGGCCAATCTTCTATCTATGCCAATATGTTATCCCCTACACGATGAGCTTTTATTTTCTGCAATAACTTTTGATGTGGCACCTTATCAAATGCTTTCTGGAAATCCAAGTACAGTACATTCACCGGTTCCCCTTTATCCACAGACAATGCTACTTCTTCAAAGAACTTCAATAAATTGGTTAAACATGATTTCCCTTTCACAAAACCAGGTTGACTCTTCCTGATTACATGGATTTTTTCTAAGTGCCCTGCTATAACATCTTTATAATAGCTTCTAACATTTTTGCTATGCCAGATGTTAAGCTAACTGGCCTGTAGTTTCCTGCTTTCTGTCTCCCTCCCTTTTTGAATAAAGGAGTTCAATTGGCTGTTTTCCAATCTAATGGAACCTTCCCCGAATCTAGGGAAGTTTGGAAAATTAAAACCAACGCATCAACTATCTCACTAGCCACTTCTTTTAAGACCCTTGGATGAAGTCCATCAGGACCTGGGGACTTGTCAGCCCGCAGCTCCAACAATTTGCTCAGTACTACTTCCCAGCTAATAGTAATTTGCTTGAGTTCCTCCCTCCCTTCCATTTCCTGATTTACAGCTATTTCTGGGATGTTACTTATATCCTCTATGGTGAAGACCGATGCAAAATACCTGTTCAATTCATCTGCCATCTCCTTATTTTCCCTTATTAATTCCCCAGATTCACTTTCTATTGGACCAACGCTCACTTTGTTAACTCTTATTTTTTTAAAATATCTATAGAAACTCTTACTATCTGTTTTTATATTTCTCGCCAGTTTTCTCTCGTACTCCAGCTTTTCCCTTATTAATCTTTTAGTCGTTCTTTGCTGCTATTTATATTCTGTTCAATCTTCTGACCTGCCACCCATCTTTGCACAACACAATTATATGCTTTTTCTTTAAGTTTGATACTAGCTTCAACTTTTTTCGTTAACCACAGATGGCGGGTCTTCCCCTTGGAATTTTCCTTTCTTGTTGGAATGTATCTATTGTGTGTATTCTGAAATATCCCCTTCAATGCCTGCCACTGTATCTCTATTGAACTATCCCTTAACCTACTTTGCCAGTTCACTTTTGCTAGCTCTGCTTTCATGCCCTCATAATTGCCCTTATTTAAGTTTAAAATGCTAGTCTGAGACCCACTCTTCTCTCCCTCAAACTGAATGTAAAATTCAGTCACATTATGATCACTGCTGCCGAGGGGCGCCTTCACTATGAGGTCATGAATTAATCCTATCTCGTTGCACAAAACCAGGTCTAGTATAGCCTGCTCTCTAGTTGGCTCCAGAACGTGCTATTCTAAGAAACTATCCCGAAAATATTCTATGAACTCCTCATCTAGGCTACCTTTGCCTATTTGATTTTTCCAGTCTATATGTAGATTAAAATCCCCCATGATCATCGTTGTACCTATCTGACAAGCACCCATTATTTCTTCCTTTATACCCTGTCCTACCACAAGAACACAAGAAATCAGAGCAGAAGCAGACCATATGCTCTGCCATTCAATACAATCATGGCCGATCTTGGGCTTCAATTCCACTTTCCTGCCCGCTCCCCATATGCCTTGATTCCCTGAGAAACCAAAAATCTATCTATCCCAGTCTTAAATGTATTCATCGATGGAGCATCCACAATCCTCTGGGGTAGAGAATTCCAAAGATTCATAACCCTTTGAGTGTAGTAATTGCTCCTCGTCTCAGTCCTAAATGATCGGCCCCTTATTCTGAGACTGTGCCACCGCGTTCTAGATTTTCCATCCAGTGGAAACAATCTCTCAGCTTCTACCCTATCAAGCCCTTTCAGAATCTTGTATGTCTCAATTAGATCGCCTTTCATTCTTCTAAAATCGAGAGAATATCGGTCCAATTTACTCAGCCTTTCATCATAGGTCAACACCCCCCATCCCAAGGAGCAATTTAATAAATCTTCCCTGCACCGTCTCCAATGCAAGTATATCCCTTCTTAAATCTGGAAACTAAAACTGCACACAGTATTCCAGGTATGGTCTCACCAAAGCCCTGTACAATTTTAGTAAGACTTCTTTATTCCTGTACGCCAATCCCCTTGCAATATAGGCCAACATGCCATGTGCCTTCCTCATAGCCTGCTGCACCTGCATGTTAACTTTGTGCGTTCATTGTACGAGTACCCCAAGTCTCTCTGAACATCAACACATACCAGTTTCACACCTTTTAAAAAATATTCTGCTTTTCTATTTTTATGATCAAAGTGAACAACTTCACACTTCCCTACATTATACTCCATTTGCCATCTTGTTGTCCACTCATTTAACCTGTCTATATCTCTGTGCAGACTCTCTATGTCCTCCCTGCAGCTTACCATTCCACCGAGCTTTGTATCATCAGCAAGCTTAGATACATTACTCTCTGTCTCTTCATCCAAGTTATTAATATAGAGTGCAAGTAGCTGAGGCCCCAGCACTGAACCTTGTGGCATCCCACTATTCACTGCCTGCCAACTTGAAAATGTCCCATTTATGCCACTCTCTGCTTCCTGCAGTTCCCCCTATTTTCTCTCTACCTCCTTTCTTGAAACATTTGCCAACTTCCAATCTGACGGGACCATTCCTGAATCTAAGGAATTCTGGAAAATCATAGCCAGCGCATCCACCATCTCCGCAACTATCTCTTTTGCATCCCTAGGGTGTAGGCCATCTGGTCCTGGGGACTTGTCAGATTTTAGTCTCAAGTTTCTCCAATACTTTTTCTCAGCTAATATCAAATTCCTAATTTCCTCAGTTTTGTCAGCCCCTAGGTTACAGGCTATTTCAGGTATGGAACTTGTGTCTTCTACTGTGAAGACAGACACAAAATATTTGTTCAATGCCTCTGCCATTTCCTCATTCCCCATAATGATTTCTCCTGTCTCTGCTTCTAAGGGACCAACATCTACTTTAACTACTCTCTTCCTTTTTATGTACTTATAAACGCTCTTACAATCTGTTTTTATATTGCTGACTAGTTTACTCTCATATTCTATTTTTCCCCTTTTTATCAACTTTTTGGTGGCCCTTTGTTGGTTTCTAAAACACTGGCAATCCTCAGGCTTACTACTATTTTTTGCAATATTGTAAACTCTTCTATTAGTCTACTATCCTTAACTTTCTGAGCGAGTCACGAATGGGTCTTTCTTGATGAGTTTTTTTTAAAAGTTTAGTTTAGTTTAGAGATACAGCGCTGAAACAGGCCCTTCGGCCCACCGAGTCTGTGCCGACCATCAACCACCCATTTATACTAATCCTACACTAATTCCATATTCCTACCACATCCCCACCTGTCCCTATATTTCCCTACCACCTACCTATACTAGGGGCAATTTTTATAATGGCCAATTTACCTATCAACCTGCAAGTCTTTGGCATGTGGGAGGAAACCGGAGCGCCCGGAGGAAACCCACGCAGAGACAGGGAGAACTTGCAAACTCCACACAGGCAGTACCCAGAATTGAACCCGGGTCGCTGGAGCTGTGAGGCTGCGGTGCTAACCACTGCGCCGCTTTTGAATGGAATGTACTTTTGTTGAACCCTTTGAATTGTTTCTTTAAATGTTTCCCACTGTTCATTTACCACCATACCTTCCAGTCTATTTACCCAATTAAGCTTAGCCAGTTCTCCCCTCATACCTTCGTAATTGGCTTTGTTGAAGTTTAAGTTTTTTTTGTGATTGAAATCTGTCACTTACAAACTTAACATGAAATTCAATGGTATTATGATCACTATTTCCCAGTGGATCTTTTACTATGACATATCTTATTAACCCTGCTTCATTACACAATACGAGATCCAAGATAGCTTTATCCCTATAGGTTCTACAGTGTATTGCTCTAAGAAACGGTCACGAAAACAGTCTACAAATTCATCTTCTAGACCACTGTTGCCAATTTGATTGCCCTAGATTAAATTGCAGATTAAAGTCCCCCACAATTAATCCATTACCTTTTTTACATGCTCCAATAACTTTCCATTTAATGTTCTTCCAATAATATAACTACTGGTAGGGGGCCTGTAAACTACTCCCACCAGTGTTTTCTGACTCCTGCTATTCGTAATTTCCACCCAAACTGATTCTACTTCATGATCTTCTGAGGACAGATTCCTTCTTATGTCATCCTTTACTATCAGGGCTACCCCGCCTCCTTTGCCATTCTGTCTGTCTCGCTGAAATATTGTGCACCCTGGAATATTCATTTCTCAACCTTGATCTCCTTCTAACCATGTCTAGGTAATGGCAATTAGATCTAGATCATCTACCTCTCTTCGTGTCACTAATTCATCTATCTTATTACAGATGCAATTCAGATAAAGGAACTTAAATGTCATTGTTTTACCTCTATTCCCTGCAATGACCTTATTTGCCGATGTACAATTTTTGTTAAACTCACTATCCCTTCCTGTCTCATTCTGTTGGCAATTACCCACATCACTATCCTGCTCTGATGCCCTGTCCTCTCTCTTTGGATTTCTAAATTTCCCTTTACCCAAGCCACCCCCTCCCCCAGTTAGTTTAAAGCCCTGTCCACAGCCCTAGTTATGCCATTGGCCAGGACACTGGTCCCAGCCCAGTTCAAATGAAGTCCATCCCAATGGAATAGCTCCCTCTTCCCTGAGTACTGATGCCAGTGCCCCAAGAATCGAAACCCCTTCTTCCCACACCATTCTTTGAGCCATGTATTCTCTAATCTGCTTGACCCTGTGCCACTTGGCTCAGGTAACAATCTGGAGATGATTACTTTTGATGTTCTGCATTTTAGTTTGGACCCTAACTCCTCAAATTCTCTAAGCAGATCATTTCTGGTTCTACCAATGTCATTGGTTCCCACATGGACCATGGCAACTGGATCCTCCCCCTCCCACTCCAGGATCCTCTCCAGCCATGAGGAGACGTCCTTAACCTTGACACCATGCAGGCAACACAGCCGTCGGAGCACCCAGTTGCAGCTGCAGGAAACAGTATCTATCCCCCTGACCAAACTGTCTCCTATCACTACCACATTCCTCTTCACTCCCTCCATCGGAATGGCATCTTTCACCATGGTGCCATAGTCAGTCCGCTCATCCACCTTGCAGTCCTTCTCTTCATTTACACAGGTAGCAAGGACCTCGCACCTGTTGGACAAGGTCAGGGGCTGAGGCTCCTCTATCACTACATGCTGATTCCCCTTAACTGCCTCACTCGCAGTCACACCCTCCTGTCCCTGACCACTGGCCATCTCTAATGGTCTCCCTACTCTAAGGGGTGTGACAGCCTCCTGGAACACAGTGTCCAGATAACTCTCCCCCTCCCTGATGCTCCGCAATATCTGCAACTCAGTCTCCAGCTCAGCAATTCTGAGCTGAAGTTGTGCAACCTACAGACACTTAATGCAAACATAGTTGTCTGGGATTGCAGTGCATTCCACAGATTCCCACATCCTGCAGTTGAAGCACACCACCAGCCCTGCCATCTCTGTACAACCTTATTTTTAAAATTAGGATAGAGGCTTTCAAAGCATCTGATCACTCCTGCACTTGGTCTCGGAGTAAGAGAGTTGCATTGGTCCTATGAGAAGGGCATATGCATTCAGTCTTCTCTTAGGGCGATAACAATGTCTGCTCCCCTACCAGCTTCTCAAGCAGTGCCCATATTGGTGCCAGACTGCCAGCTGAACTAGAGTGCTCTCACTGCCAGTGAGATGCTGCAGTCAGGCCTCTACAGCCAGAGGTCCTTCAAGTCACTAAGAGTCTTCAGTGAAAGCACATCAACTTTCCACCGCCCAAGCCATAGCAATTGGGGAAGCACCTCTAAGCAGCACCAGAACAGGCAAACAACATAGAAGACAGCCATTAGGGATTTGCATGAGCATGATTTTTAGTTTTCAAACGTAACTGTTCATTTAACAATTGAATAGTGATGAACCACTTTTTTTCTATGTGCGTAGTCTCTGTATATCAGCATTGACCTCAACATGCCTACTGATGTCAGCCCAATCAGTAGGAGTAAAAAAAACCCAGCTACAATCCAAACAGGAACAACTGGTTAATTCAACACTGTTGGGCTGTGCAATCAGACTGCGAGTAGAATATTTTCTGCATTCCACCTATGCCTGCCAAACATGCGAACTTGAAGGATGCCCTACTGCAAACAAATTCCATCGTGCAGGACTAGTAATTACACTCTTATTGCAGAAAATAAATACATTACTAGGTTAAACCATTACAAAATGTATTTTAGAGTTAATGAGCTCTTACCAGTAGCATATGAAGAGAGCGGAAATCCTTACTGGAATTGAAATGCTTCTGTAAAATATCCTTCACAGTCTTATCTTTGCACAGACACTGGCAGGGTAACAATATTTCAGTGGGTGTTAAATAGCTGCAAGTAGTCCAAGCAAATTGCAAAACAGACAACAAAGGAACAATATGATTTGACTTACTTAGGTAGACCTCAGATTGCCACTCATGGATGTCTTCTGGTAAACAGGATATAATGTCAGAAAGTGCCAGATTATTAATAATAATCTAATGAGCTGTGAGGATTACACGATGACCATGACACAAATGGGATTATTTTCCAAACTACTTTTTGTTGAGAATATAAAAAATAATTTTTGCTGGTCATCTTTGTGTACACAAACCTTCGCTCTTACTAACCTGAATCTTTTTTTTTTATTTATTCATTTACAGGATGTGATTGTTGATGGCAAGGCCAGCATTTATTCTCATCTACAATTGTCCTCAAGACGGTGGTGATGAGTCACCGCCTTGAACCACTGCAGTCCGTGAGGTGAAGGTACTCCACAGTGCGTTAGGGAGCAGTTTCAAGAATTTTGACCCATCGATGAAGAAGGAACGGCGATATATTTCCAAGTCAAGATGGTGTGAGACTTGGGAGAGAAACTTGGTGGTGTTCCCATGCGCCTCCTGGGTGGCACAGGTTGTGGGTTTGGAAGGTGCTGTCGACGAAGTCTTGGCAAGTTGCTTCACTGCATCTTGTAAATGGTACACACTGCAACCATGTTGCGCTGGTGGTGGAAGGAATGAATGTTTAAGATGGTGGATGGGGTGCCAATCAAGCAATCTGCTTTGTCCTGTATTTTGTTTTTATTTATTCATGGGATTTGGGTGTTGCTGGAAAGGCCAGCATTTATTGCCCATCCCTAATTGCCCTTGAGAAGGTGGTGGTGAATGGCCTTGTTGAACCGCTGCAGGCTTGGGGTGTAGGTACACCAACAATGCTGTTAGGGAGGGAGTTTCAGGATTTTGACCCAGTGACAGTGAAGGAATGGCGATATAGTTCCAAGTCAGAATGGCATGTGGCTTGGAGGGGAACTTGCAGGTGGTGATGTTCCCATGCATCTGCTGCCCTTGTCCTTCCAGGTGGTAGAGGTCACAGGTTTGGAAGGTGCTGTGGAAGGAGCCTTGGTGAGTTGCTGCAGTGCATCTTGTAGATGGTACATACTGCTGCCACTGTGCATCGGTGGTGAAGGGATTGAATATTGAAAGTGGTGGATGGGGTGGCAATCAAGCAGGCTGCTTTGACCTGGATGGTGTGGAGCTTCTTGTGTTGTTGGAGCTTCACCCATCCAGGCAAGGATCATATTCCATCATGCTCCTGTCCTGTGCCTTGCAGATGGTGGACAGGCTTTGGGGAGTCAGGTGGTGAGTCACTTCCTGCAGAATACCCAGCCTCTGGTCTGGTCTTGCAGCCCCAGTATTTTATATGGTCATCCAGTTAGGTTTCTGGTCAATGGTGATGGCCCCTAGGGTGTTGATGTGGGGGATTCAACAACGATAATGCCATAAAATGTCAAGAGGCAGTGGTTTGACGCTCTTGTTGGAGTTGTTTGTTGTCTGGCACTTGTGTGACACAGATGTTGCTAGCCATTTGTCAGCCTAAGCTTGGATGTTGTCCAGGTCTTGTTGCATGTGGATTGCTTCATCATCTGAGGAATTGCAATGGAACTGAACACTGCACAACCACCACCAAACATACCCACTTCTGAGCTTATAATATAGGGAAGGTAATTGATGAAGCGGCACAGTGGCCAGCACCGCAGCCTCACAGCTCCAGCGACCCGGGTTCAATTCTGGGTACTGCCTGTGTGGAGTTTGCAAGTTCTCCCTGTGTCTGCGTGGATTTCCTCCGGGTGCTCCGGTTTCCTCCCACAGCCAAAAGACTTGCAGGTTGATAGGTAAATTGGCCATTATAAATTGCCCCTAGTATAGGTAGGTGGTAGGGGAAGATAGGGACAGGTGAGGATGTGGTAGGAATATGGGATTAGTGTGGGATTAGTATAAATGGGTGGTTAATGATTGGCACAGACTCGGTGGGCCGAAGGGCCTGTTTCAGTGCTGTATCTCTAAATCTAAAAAATCAAAATCAGCTGAAGATGGTTGGGCCCAGGACACTACCCTGAGGAACTCCTGCAGCAATGTCCTGGGGTTGAGATGACGAGCTTCCAACAACTACAACCATCTTCCTTTGTGCTAGGTGTGACTCCAGCCAGGGAAGAGTACCCCCCCCCCCCCCCCCCCCCCCAATGCCCATTGACTTAAATTTTTTTTTTTTTTTACCAGGGATCCTTGATGTCACACTCAGTCAAAAGTTGTCTTAATGTCAGAGGCAGTCACTCTGACTTCACTTCTCAAACTCAGCTCTGTTGTTCATGTTTGCATCAAGGCTGTAATGAGTTCTGGTGCCAAGTAGACCTTGTGGAACCCAAACATCAATGAGCAGGTTATTGATGAGTAATGCTGCTTGATAGCACTGTTGACTACACATCACTTTGTCAATGATCAAGAGTAGGCAGCTAGAGTGGTAATTGGATTTGTCCTGCTTTTTGCAAACAGGTGATACCTGAACAATTTTTCACTTTGTCGGGTAGATGCCAGTGTTGTATCTGTACTGGAACAGTTTGGCCAGGGGTGCAGCTAGTTCTGGAGCCACAAGTCTTCAACACTGCAGCTGGGAGGTTGTCAGGGCCTTTGCTGCATCCAGTGCGTTCAGCAGTTTCTTGATTATCAAATGGAGTGACCTGAATTGGCCAATGACTGGCAGTGATGGTAGAGATCTCAGAAGGAGGCCAATCTAGGTCATCCATTCTGTACTTCTGGATGAAGATGGTTGTGAAAGCTTCAGCATTGTCTTTTGCATCATATGCTGGGCTGTGCTATTGTTGAGGATCTCACTGGACTTGGGCAAATATCCCTTGAGTGTATGCTATGGGAGAAAAAGTGTGGATCCCATATAGAAACTCCACCTACATGCATTTCTCATTAGTTTAGCTTATAGCTGATTCACTTCTTTGTCAGTAAAATTGAGGGCATTCATTTAGCCACCTGTTACTTCCCTCCCTACCCCACAAAGCCAATCTTCCCCTAGGCTCTCCTCTGCTCTAGCCTTGAACTCACATTTTTCTCCAGTTTCTCTTCTACTTGTCCTCTGAACTTATCTTGTCCGGAAAACCCACCTCTTGCTCCCTTGATACCATGCCCACTAAACTGCTTACCACCTAACTTTCCTTCCTTTCCCTCCATGCTAGCTATCTACATAAATAGTTTGGTTTGCTCAAATATTAATCCCCTGCTCAAGAAACCTACTGTTGACTCATCTGTCCTGGAAAACTATCAACCCATCTCCAACCTTCTTTTCTTCACCAACGTCCTTTAATGTGTTGTTGCATGCCAAATCTGTGCCCATCTTTTTCAACTCCTTGTTTGAATCTCTCTGATCAGGTTTTCGCCCCTCCTACACCACCGAAACAGGTCCAACCATAAAAAGACATCTTTTGTTACTGTAACTACTGTTCATTCACACCTCCTCAATCTCTCTGTAGCCTTTGACACCATCGCAACACCCTTTTCCTCCAACACATCTCCTCTGTTGTTCAGCGCAGTGGGGCTGCCCCCGCATGGTTTAATACTTGCCTAAACAACCAAAGCCATAGAAACTCCAGCAGTTTCCTCTCTTCCTGCACCATTATCTCTGGAGTCTTCCAAGGATCTATCCTTGGTCCTCTCATTTTCCTTATCTGCATGCTGTCCTTTGGTACCATTACCTGAAGAGATGGGGTCAGCTTCCACACATACGTTGGCAGAACCGGACTCCAACTCTCGGCCACCTCTTTTGATCCTTCCACCACATTTGTCATCTGATACCCAGACTTGGATAAGCTGCAAACTCCTCCAATTAAAATACAGAGAAGACTGAAAACAGCTTCCGTCACTGCCTCAAACTTTGTACGCTTCCCACTACTACGCCCTCTCTAGGGCCACTGTCTCGAGTTGAACCAGACTGTTTGGAGCCTCTGCATCCTATTTATCTTGAGCTGAGCTTCCAACTCCATATCCTCTCAATCATAAAGAATGCCTAGTTCCACCTTGATAACATCACTTGCCTCCGTCCCTCCCTCAACACAAGTGCTGCGATGACTTTGCCAAATCCTGATTATTTTAATGGATTCCTGGCCAGTCTCCCATCCTCCACTCTCTAAACTTCAGCTCATCCAAAAGTGTGCTTCTGCATTCTATCTCGCACCATACCCAGAGTCCTTGCTGACTTAACATTGGCTTCCTGTACCAAAGCCTCAAATTTAAAATCAATTAATTTCTTAATTCCTACCTATTCCCAGAGAAGTCTCATTTCCTTTGACTGGTCTTGTGCATCCCCCTCACCTCTTCCTTCAAGATCACCCTGAAAACTTACCTCACTGGTCAAGCTTTTGGTCACCTTTCCCAATATTTCCTTCTTTCACCCAGTGTCCATTTTTGTCTGATTGTGCCTCTCTGAAGTGCCTTGGGCTGCTTGGCTATGTTAAAGGTGCCATTTGAAGGATTTTTTTTTTAAATTACAACTGCTAAGCATGGTGAAGAGCTTCAGTGCATTAGGCAGACAGTTACCTAACAAAAACAACTGAGGACTGGAATATATATATTTGCGAGCTAATCAAACGTTATTTCCTGAACCGAGTCATAAGACCATATATATGATTATGGATGAGGCAAGCCATTCTGGCAATCTTAGTTCATCCATCCAGAGAATTCAACATCCAGTTACTTGATGCCAATTTATCATCCTCATCAGTTCTTAGCTGAATGCAGTGAGAAGAGACATTTGCCTGAGTGAGACATTGCCAGAGTGAAGCTGGAATTTGGTGCACATGGGAATTCGGTGCAGAGGGGGAAAGAGGGACTCCTTTTCCTACCTTTTTTAGCCTCCAGCAGCTGGTGAGTCTTGCTCCTTTGACTCCAAGGTAGGTGATTGGTTGGTGAGTGTTTTATCATTTATCTTTCAAAACTCAGTTAATTTTAGAAAGTGTAAGGTTTTGATTTGGTAATACTAGTTAAGCCTAGTAGATTGGGAAACAGTGACAGTTAATTAAGAAAGTGATTAAGTAATTAAAATGCATTAACTAATAGCGTAAGTAACAATGGCAGGACAGGTGTTATGTTGCAGCTGTGGTATGTGGGAACTCTTGGATCCAAGGCGATCCAGGGCAAACACCTCTGTAGGAAGTGTAAGCAGCTAGAGGAATTCTGGATCAGGATTATTGATCTGGAAGCCAAACTGCAAACACAGCGCAATGTAAGGGGAAATACTTGGACATTTTGTTCCAGAAGACGGTCATTCCTCTTAGAACAGGGTATCTGTTTTGGTCAGTAGTGAGGGACAGGAGGATGTGACCGTGAGTGAAGCAGGTAAAGGGTAAGTCTTGTTCCTTTGAACAGCAGACAGTCGTGGAGGAGCCTCAGACTTTGCAACTGTCAAACAGGTGTGAGGTGCTCTCAACCAGTGTAGACGAAAGCGAGGTCTGCAAGGTGGATGAGCAAACTGGCCATGGCACTGTGGTACAGGAAGCATTTCAAGTGGGGGGAGCAAAAAGGAAAGTAGTGGTAGTATAGTGAGGGGGACTGATACTTCTGTGCAGCCGAGAGCGCAAGTTCAGAAGGCTGTGTTGCCTACTTGGTGCCAGAGTTCGGGACATCTGCTCAGGGCTGGACAGGAACTTAAAGTGAGAGGGGGAGAATCCAGTTGTCGTGGTCCATGTAGGTACCAATAACATAGGTAGGACTAGGAAAGAGGTTCTGCTTAGACAGTATGAGGAGCTAGGCACCAAATTGAAGAATAGAACCTCAAGGGTAATAATCTCTGGATTATTACCTGAGACACTTGCCAATTAGCAGAGGGCACACAAGATTAGTGAAATAAATACGTGGCTCAAAGACTGGTGTGGGAGAAGTAGGTTTCAGTTCGTGGGGCACTGGCACCAGTATTGGGGAAAGGGGGGCTATACCACTGGGACGGTCTGCACTCAAACCATGCTGGGACCAGTGTTGTGGCAAACCGTATAACTAGGGAAGCAGAGAGGGCATTAAACTAAAGAAGCAGGGCGGGGGGGGGGGGGGGGGGGGGGTGTGGTGGCGTTAAGGGATCAAGCCTGGGTAGACAGAGCAAACTATGGAGTAGAGTCAAGGCAGGAGAGCAGAATAGTAATATGGGAAATGAAGATCAGAGAATGGCAGAAAGGGACACAGGGAAAAAACTTAGCACCACACTAACAGTCAAGACTAGATGTTACAAAGATAACAAAAAGACAAAACTAAAGGCTCTGTATCTGAATGCACGGAGCATTCATAACAAAGTAGATGAACTGATAGCGCACATTGAAGTAAATAAATATGATCTGATAGCCATTAAGGAAATGTGGCTGCAGGATGACAAGGATTGGCTCCTGAATATTGAGGGGTATATGACGTTCAAGAAGAATAGGAAGCAAGGTAAAGGTGGAGGGGTAGCACTCTTAATCAAGGATGGCATTGGTACTTTAGTTAGAGATGACCTTGGTTCAGGAGATCAGGATGTAAAATCTGTTTGGGTGGAGATGAGAAATAGCAGGGGAAAGAAGGCACGAATAGGAGTGGTCGACAGGCCCCCTAACAGTAACCACAATATAGGATGAAGTATACAAGAAGAAATATTGGGTGAGTGTGATAAAGGGACGGCAGTAAACATGGGTGATTTTAATCTACATATAAACAGGAAAAATCAGATTGACAATAGTAGCCTAGATGAGGAGTTCATCGAATGCTTCCAAGATAGTTTCTTTGAGCAGCACATTCTGGAACCAACCAGAGAGCAGGTTATTGTGGTATTGTGTAACGTGACAGGATTAATTAATGACTTCAGAGTAAAGGCACCTCTAGGTAGCAGTGACCACAATATGATTGCACTTTACATCCAGTTTGAAAGAGAGATGAGTGATTCTAAGATTAGTATTTTAAACTTAAATAAGGGCAACTATGAGGGCATGAAAGCACAGAAGGCTGAAGTGAACTGGGTTACTAGGCTGGAAGATAGATCAATAGAGAAGCAGTGGCAGACATTCAAGAGGATATTTCAGAATACTCAGGATAGGTATATTTCTACTATAAAGAAAAATTCTAAGGGGAGGACCCGCCATCTGTGGTTAACTAAAGAAGTTAAAGAAAGCATCAAACATAAGGAAAAGGCATATAATTTTTTTTTAAATTCATTCATGGGATGTGGGCATTGCTGGCCAGGCCAGCATTTATTGCCCATCCCAAATTGCCCTTGAGAAGATGGTGAGCTGCCTTCTTGAACCACTGCAGGCCATTTGGGGTAGGCACACCCACAGTGCTGTTACGAAGGGAGTTCCAGGATTTTGAAGGAACGGCGATATAGTTCCAAGTCGGATGGTGTGTGACTTGGAGGGGAACTTGCAGGTGGTGGTGTTCCCATGTATTTGCTGCCCTTGTCCTTCTAGTTGGTAGAGGTCACGGGTTTGGAAGGTGCTGTCTAAGGAGCCTTGGTGCATTGCTGCAGTGCATCTTGTAGATGGTACACACTGCTGCCACTGTGCGCGGTGGTGGAGGGAGTGAATGTTTGTAGATGGGGTGCCAAACAAGCGGGCTGCTTTGTCCTGGATGGTGTCGAGCTTCTTGAGTGTTGTTGGAGCTGCACCCATCCAAGGCACTCCTGACTTGTGCCTTGGAGATGGTGGACAGGCTTTGGGGAGTCAGGTGGTGAGTTACTCGCCTCAGGATTCCTAGCCTCTGCCCTGCCCTTGTAGCCACGGTTATTTATATGGCTACTCCAGTTCAGTTTCTGGTCAGTGGTAGTCCCTTGGATGTTGACAGTGGTAATGCCGTTGAATGTCAAGGGGAAATGGTCAGATTCTCTCTTGTTGGAGATGGTCATTGCCTGGCACTTGTGTGGCACGAATGTTACTTGCCACTTATCAGCCCAAGCCTGGATATTGTCCAGGTATTGCTGCATTTCTACACTGACTGCTTCAGTATCTGAGGAGTCACGAATGATGCTGAACATTGTGCAATCATCAGCGAACATCCCCACTTCTGACCTTATGATTGAAGGAAGGTCATTGATGAAGCAGCTGAAGATGGTTGGGCCTAGGACACCACCCTGAGGAACTCCTGCAGTGATGTCCTGGAGCTGAGATGATTGACCTCCAACAACTACAACCATCTTCCTTTGCGCTGGGTATGACTCTAGCCAGCAGATGGTTTTCCCCGATTCTCAGTTTTGCTAGGGCTCCTTGATGCCATACACGGTCAAATGCTGCCTTGATGTCAAAGGCAGTCACACTCACCTCACCTCGAGTTCAGCTTTTTTGTCCATGTTTGAACCAAGGCTGTAATGAGGTCAGGAGCTGAGTGGCCCTGGCGGAACCCAAACGGAGCCTCACTGAGTCTTCTTTGGCCTCCTTGTCTTGAGAGACAACAGGTAAGCGCCTGGAGGTGGTCAGTGGTTTGTGAAGCAGCGCCTGGAGTGGCTATAAAGGCCAATTCTAGAGCGACAGACTCTTCCACAGCTGCTGCAGATAAAATTGGTTGTCGGGGCTGTTTCACAGTTGGCTCTCTCTTTGCGCTTCTGTCTTTTTTTCCTGTCAACTGCGACACGCCACTCTTTAGCCCCGCCTTTATGGCTGTCCGCCAGCTCTGACGATCACTGGCAACTGACTCCCACTACTTGTGATCAATGTCACAGGACTTCATGTTGCGTTTGCAGAAGTCTTTAAAGCGGAGACATGGATGGCCGGTGGGTCTGATACCAGTGGCAAGCTCGCTGTACAATGTGTCCTTGGGGATCCTGCCATCTTCCATGCAGTTCACATGGCCAAGCCATCTCAAGCGCTGCTGGCTCAGTAGGGTGTATATGCTGGGGATGGTGGCCGCCTCGAGGACTTCTGCGTTGGAGATACGGTCCTGCCACCTGATGCCAAGGATTCTCTGGAGGCAGCGAAGATGGAATGAATTGAGACGTCACTCTTGGCTGATGTATGTTGTCCAGGCCTCACCGTTGTACAGCAAGGTACTGAGGACACAGGCTTGATACACTCGGACTTTTGTGTTCCGTGTCCGTGCGCCATTTTCCCACACTCTCTTCGCCAGTCTGGACATAGCAGCGGACGCCTTTCCCATGCGCTTGTTGATTTTTGCATCGAGAGACAGGTTACTGGTGATAGTTGAGCCTAACTAGGTGAACTATTGAACCACTTCCAGAGCGTGGTCGCAGATATTGATGGATGGAGCATTTCTGACGTCCTGTCCCATGATATTTATTTTTTTGAGGCTGATGGTTATGCCAAATTCGTTGCAGGCAGCTGCAATCCTGTCCATGAGTCTCTGCAGACACTCTTCTGTGTGGGATGTTAATGCAGCATAGTCAACAAAGAGGAGTTCCCTGATGAGGACCTTCCGTACTTTGGTCTTCGCTCTTAGACGGGCAAGGTTGAACAACCAGTCATCTGATCTGGTGTGGAGGAAAATTCCTTCTTCTGAAGACTTGAACGCATGTGAGAGCAGCAGTGAGAAGATGATCCCAAACAGTGTAGGTGCGAGAACACAGCACTGTTTCATGCCACTCAGGATAGGAAAGGGGTCTGATGAGGCGCCGCTATGCTGAATTGTGCCTTTCATATCGTCATGGAATGAGGTGATGATACTTCGTAGCTTTGGTGGACATCCGATCTTTTCTCGTAGTTTGAAGAGACCACGTCTGCTGATGAGGTCAAAGGCTTTGGTGAGATCTTTGAAAGCAACATAGAGGGGCATCTGTTGTTCGTGGCATTTCTCCTGTAGCTGGCGAAGGGAGAACAGCATGTCAACGATGGATCTCTCTGCTCGAAAGCCACACTGTGCCTCAGGGTAGACACGCTCAGCCAGCTTCTGGAGCCTGTTTAAAACGACTCGAGCGAAGACTTTCCCCACTATGCTGAGCAGGGAGATTCCACGGTAGTTGCTGCAGTCACCGTGGTCTCCCTTGTTCTGATAGAGGGTGATGATATTGGCATCACGCATGTCCTGTGGTACCGCTCTCTCATCCCAGCACAGGCAAAGCAGTTTGTACAGTGCTGAAAGTATAGCAGGCTTGGCACTCTTGATTATTTCAGGGGAAATGCCATCCTTCCCAGGGGCTTTTCCACTGGTTAGAAAATCAATGGCATCACTGAGTTCCGATTTTGTCGGCTGTTCGTCCAGCTCATCCATGACTGGCAGAGACTGGGCTGCATTGAGGGCGCTCTCAGTGACAACATTTTCCCTGGAGTACAGTTCTAGGTAGTGCTCCACCCAGCGGTCCATTGGCTTGCGTTGGTCAGTCATCGTGTCCCCTGATTTAGACTTGAGAGGAACAATCTTCCTGATGGTTGGCCCAAAAGCTCTCTTAATGCCATCATACATTCCTCTGATGTTTCCGGTGTCGGAGGCCAGCTGAATACGACTGCATAGGTGTTGCCAGTAGTCATTTGCGCAGTGTGTGGCTGTTAACTCGCTGGGGGCTTTCTTGTCTTTCAACAGTGCAATGCGCTTAGCGGCTATGACAGTTTCCAGCTCTTCAAAGTGAGATTGAAATCAGTCTGCATCTCACGTTTGCCATAGGTGGTCATTGCGGAGTCATAGATGATGTCTCTGATGTGGGCCCACTTGGTCTCTGCATCCCCTGTAGGAGTGTTTTGAAGGGTTTATTTTCAAGTGAATTTACAAACTTATGTAACAGGTGTGGATAAGAAATTCTGTTAGTGTTGATAAATGGGCGGCCCTTCTGCTTGGAGTGATGCAGCTTCTTTGGTGAGTCTAACCTTGCTGCACACCAGGGAGTGGTCGGTGTTGCAGTCCACACCGTTATTGCTAAGCAAGTGCCGCTGGATGGCACTGTTGATGACACCTTCCATCACTTTACTGATGATTGAGTGTAGGCTGATGGGGCGGTAATTGGCCGGGTTGGACTTGTCCTGCTTTTTGTGTACAGGACATACCTGGGCAATTTTCCAAATTGCAGGGTAGATGCCAGTGTTGTAGCTGTACTGGAACAGCTTGGCTAGGGGTGCGGCAAGTTCTTTAGTACTATTGCCGGAATGTTCTCAGGGCCCATAGCCTTTACAGTATCCAATGCCTTCAGTCATTTCTTGATATCACGCGGAGTGAATCGAATTGGCTGAAGTGTGGCATCTGTGATGCTGGGGACTTCAGGAGGAGGCCGAGATGGATCATCAACTCGGCACTTCTGGCTGATGATTGTTGCAAATTCTTCAGCCTTATCTTTTGCACTGATGTGCTGGGCTCCATCATTGAGGATGGGGATATTTGTGGAGCCACCTCCACCAGTTAGTTGTTTAATTGTCCACCACCATTCACGACTGGATGTGGCAGGACTGCAGAGCTTAGATCTGATCCGTTGGTTATGGGATCGCTTAGCTCTGTCTATCGCATGCTGCTTATGCAGTTTGGCACGCAGATAGTCCTGAGTTGTAGCTTCACCAGGCTGACACCTCATTTTGAGGTATGCCTGGTGCTGCTCCTGGCATGCCCTCCTGCACTCTTTATTGAACCAGGGTTGGTCTCCTGGCTTGATGGTAATGGTAGGGTGGGGGATATGCCGGGCCATGAGGTTACAGATTGTGATTGAGTACAATTCTGCTGCTGCTGATGGCCCACAGTGCCTCATGGATGCCCAGTTTTGCATTGCTAGATCTGTTCAAAATCTATCCCATTTAGCACAGTGGTAGTGCCACACAACACGATGGAGGGTATCCTCAATGTGAAGGCGGGACTTCGTCTCCACAAGGACTGTGCGGTGGTCACTCCTACCAATACTGTCATGGACAGATGCATCTGTGGCAGGCAGATTGGCAAGGACAAGGTCAAGTATGTTTTCCCCTCTTGTTGGTTCCCCCACCACCTACCGCATACCCAGTCTAGCAGCTATGTCCCTTAGGACTCGGCCAGCTCGGTGAGTCGTGGTGCTACTGAGCCACTCTTGGTGATGGACATTGAAGTCACCCACCCAGAGTACATTCTGTGCCCTTGCCACCCTCAGTGCTTCCTCCAAGTGCTGTTCAACATGGAGGAGTACTGACTCATCAGCTGAGGGAGGGCAGTAGGTGGTAATCAGCAGGAGGTTTCCTTGTCCATGTTTGATCTGATGCAATGAGACTTCATAGAGTTCAGAGTCGATGTTGAGTACTCCCAGGGCAACTCCCTCCCTACTGTCTACCACTGTGCCACCACCTCTGGTGGGTCTGTCCTGCCGGTGGGACAGGATACACCCGGGGATGGTGATGGCAACGTCTGGGACATTGTCTGTCAGGTATGATTCCGTGAGTATGACTGTCAGGCTGTTGCTTGACTATACTGTGGGACAGCTCTCCCAACTTTGGCACAAGCCCCCAGATGTTAATAAGGAGGACTTTGCAGGGTCGACAGGGCTGAGTTTGCCATTGTTGTTACCGGTGCCTAGGTTGATGCCGGGTGGTCTGTCCGGTTTCATTCCTTTTTATTGACTTCATACTGGTTAGATACAACTGAGTGGCTTGCTAGGCCATTTCAGAGGGCATGTAAGAGTCAACCACATTGCAATGGGTCTGGAGTCACATGTAGGCCATACCAGGTAAGGACAGCAGATTTCCTTCCCTAAAGGACATCAGTGAACCAGATGGGTGTTTACAACAATCGACAATGGTTTCATGGCCATCATTAGACTAGCTTTTTAATTCCAGATTTATTAATTGAATTCAAATTCCACCTTCTGCTGTGCAATGATGACTGGCAGGTCAGATGATTGGTCAGAATATAAAGAATGGCAGAGAATGACTAAAAGGTTGATCAGGAGAAAGAAATTCAAGTATCAGAAAACTAGCCAGAAATGTAAAAACAGATAGCAAGGGTTTCTACAGGTATTTAAAAAGGAAAAGAGTAAGTAAAGTGAGTGTTGGTCCTCTGGAGAGCGAGAATGAGGAGTTAATAGTCGATAATAAGGAAATGGTTGATGAAATGAACAAATATTTTGCTTCTATCTTCACTATAGAAAATACAAAAAACATTCCAGTAATAGCTGTAAATCAGGAGGTAGAAGGGAGAGGGGAACTTGGTGCAATTACAACCAAGGAAGCGGTACTGATCAAACTGATGGACTTGTCAGCCCGCAACTCCCTGGGTCCTGATGGGCTTTGTCCTAGGATCTTAAAAGAGGTGGCTAATGAGGTAGTAGATGCGTTGGTGTTAATTTTTCAAAATTCGCCAGATTCTGGAAAGGTTCCATCAGACTGGAAAATAGTCATATAACCCCTTTGTTCAAGAAGGGGAGGGAGGAAAGATAACGGGTAACTATAGGCCAGTTAGCTTGACGTCTGTCATGGGGAAGGTATTAGAATCGATTATTAAGGAGGCTATAGCTGGGCACTTAGAAAAATTTAAGTTAATCGGGAATAATCAGCATGGTTTTGTGAAAGGGAAATCATTTTTAACCAATTTATTGAGCTCTTTGAAGGAGTGACATGTGCTGTGGATAAAGGGGAGCCCGTTGACGTACTGTACTTGGATTTCCAGAAGGCATTTGACAAGGTGCCACATAAAAGGTTATTGCACAAAGTAGGATCTCATGGTGTAGTGGGCAACGTGCATGCATAGAAGATTGGCTGGCTGGCAGAAAACAGAGTATGTATAAATGGGTTCTTTTCTGATTGGCAGGATGTGACAAATGGAGTCCCGCAGGGGTCTGTGCTGGGGCCTCAACTTTTTACAATTTATATCAATGACTTCGATGAGGGGAGCGATGGCATGGTAGCTAAATTTGCGGATGGCACAAAGATAGGTAGGAAAGTATGTTGTGAAGAGGACACAAGGAAGTTGCAGACTGATATAGATAGGTTGAGTGAGTGGGCAAAAATCTGGCAGATAGAGTATCATGTGGAAAGTGTGAAGCTGTTCACTTTGGCAGGAAGAATAAAACGGAGAACGGCTACAGAACTCCCGGGGCAGAGAGATCTAGGTGTTCTAGTGAATGAGTCACAAAAAGTTAGTATACAGGTACAGCAAGTAATAAAGAAGGTTAATGGAATGCTATCCTTTATTAAGAGGGGAATTGAAAATAAAAGTAAGGATGTTATGCTTCAGTTATACAGGGCATTTGTGAGACCAAATCTCAAATACTGTGTGTCGTTTTGGTCTCCTTATTTAAGGAAGCATGTGAATGCATTGGTGGCAGTTCAGAGGTTTACCAGATTGATACCTAGAATGAGCGGGTTGTCTTATGAGGAAAGGTTGGACAGACTGGGCTTGTTTTCAATGGAGTTTAGAAGAGTGAGGGGAGACTTTTTTTTTTAATTCATTCATTCATGGGATGTGGGCATCGCTGGCTGGGCCAGCAGCTATTGCCCAACCCTAATTGCCCTTGAGAAGATGGTGGTCAGCTGCTTTCTTAAACCGCTGCAGTCCATGTCAGGTAGGTACACCACCCACTGTGCTGTTAGGAAGGGAGTTCCAGGATTTTGACCCAGCGACAGTGAAGGAACGGCGATATAGTTCCAGGTCAGGATGGTGTGTGACTTGGAGGGGAACTTGCAGGTGGTGGTGTTCCCATGCATTTGCTGCCCTTGTCCTTCTAGCTGGTAGAGGTCATGGATTTGGAAGGTGCTGGCTAAGGAGCCTTGGTGCATTGCTGCAGTGCATCTTGTAGATGGTACAAGTGGGGAGTATTCCATCACACTCCTGACTTGTGCTTTGTAGATGGTGGACAGGCTTTGGGGAGTCAGGAGGGGAGTTGCTCACTGCAATGATTCCTAGCCTCTGACTTGCTCTTGTAGCCACAGTATTTATATGGCTACTCCAGTTCAGTTTCTGGTCAATGGTAACCCCTAGGATGTTGATAGTGGGGGATTCAGCGATCATAATGCCATTGAATGTCAAGGGAGATGGTTAGATTCTCTCTTGTTGGAGATGGTCATTGCCTGACATTTGTGTGGCGTGAATGTTACTTGCCACTTATCAGCCCAAGCCTTGATTGAAGTATACAAGATCCTGAACGGTCTTGTCAAGGTGGATGTGGAAAGGATGTTTTCTCTTGTGGGTGAGTCCAGAACTAGGGGGCACTGTTTTAAAATTAGGGGTCACCCTTTGAGGAAAGAGATGAGGAGAATTTTTTTCTTTTAGAGGTTTTTGCGACTTTGGAACTCTCTACCTTAGAAGGTGTGGAGGCAGGGTCATTGAATAATTTTAAGGCGGGGCTAGATAGATTCTTGTTAGGTAAGGGAATCATAGGTTATCAGGGGTAGATGGGAGTGTGGAATTCGAGACACAAACAGTTCAGCCATGATCTTATTGAATAGCGGAGCAGGCTTGAGGGGCTGAATGGTCTACTTTTGCTCCTAATTCGTATGTTGGTATCCTTACCCTTCTATTACAGCAGGGAAATCCTGCACCCCAAATATTAGAGAATTAAACTGTAGACCACATTAGCATGCTGCAAATCTGGATAATTTTAGTTCATTTGTATGTTTTTTTTTAAATAAATAGAGGACCTCGAATGCTGATTATATGACAACAACAACTTATTTTTATATAGTGCCTTTAATATCCCAAGGCACTTCACAGGAGCATTATAAAACAATTATGACAGCAACACAGTTTGTTTACACCAGCCCTCCATAGCACACAAAAATAGATTTTAAATGTAGTGGACAATTTAATCTTTCAGGTTTGAGAACTCCCATTATTAAAGGCTACATACACCCTGGTACTTCAGATACTGACAATACTGATGTATTTCTGGCATTCATACTGAATCTATTCACAATGTTTTTACCAAAGGCTAGAGGCTTGTATCTACTATACTCATTATACAAGTGACCTTATAAGAAAAAAAAGTTACCTGGATATTTTGATTCCATTCTTCTGCAAACCTCCCATCAGGAAACTCTTTTGGTAAACTAAGTTGTTGCTGGAACATTTCCACATACTGTTTGAAGCCAAATGTGTTTAACAAATGAATCTGTCTGTGGGAAAATCTGGACTTCACCCTCTTTTCTAGCAGTTCCAAAACATCCTAAAGTTTTAACAGAAGTTGTATCAATTGAACAACCTGGTCAAACACAAGACTCATCAGATGGATTATTACATTTTGTCAAAAGTGGCTGGAGAGTTGCTAGACAAAAGCAGAGGTTCTTTGAAGTTGTGCCTGAACTGGCCAAGCCAGATTAGGATGCAGCATATCATAAGGCTAAGAGGTTATTACACCTTAATGCAGGGGCAGTGGATTGTGATAATGCTCACATGTGAAAAATGACTTTTTGGGTACCTGTTCTCACTGTTTCCTCGCAAGGCCACTGACTCGAGGAGGAAAGTGGAGAAAAAGGAAATGCATCAATTTCCATGGTGGAGGAGAAATAAAGAAGAAAACAAAATGAAATAAAACTGCAAGATTTAAATTTTATAATCCACTAATCAGATCAGCTATGATTGCACTGAATGATGGAATAGGCTCGATGGGCTGAATGACCTACTCTGGTTCTTATGTATCCCAGGGCTGTCTGGTTCTTTCTGCTCCTCCTTAAGACAGATATCAGGAATTCAATGCAGTGAAAAAGAAAGAAATTGACCTTGCATCTCTCCAATAGTTTCACAACACAGGGAACAAATAGAAAAGGTGTCATTTTCCTAGTGATCCTACCCTGTAGTCACAGGCAAATACTTGATTTACTTCTATATTGCATATTAAAGAAACGAGGGGCGAAGAGAAGGGGAATAAATAGGTCACTACAACTTTAAAGGGAAGTGAAAAATTACATTGGAGTTCTCTAATTTAATGTTTAGCAGCAATAGCTCATTATATAATCCACATATAACAGGGGGCTAAGAATTAGCAAGCCCTGTCAAGCAAAAGAAATACTGTTAATCTGAGAAAATCTTTAAATAGGAATTCACTGCTGACAAAGTTCAGTCCATTAAACAAACAGATGGTGAAAGATAACATTTATGTTCATTATTTACCAAGTGTATAACTTCATGGACATAATAATGGGACGTATAGGGCTGTGCTGTGAAAGAAGGCAACAGCAGTAGTCAATAGGAAACTGTGCAAGTATTTTAATAATGTAAATCAGATCACTGTTGAAAACCTTCCTTTCAATCGTTGGCCTCACTGCAAAGGGACATACACACTTTCTCCCCCCCGCCTCTCCCCCCCCCCCCCCATGATTCACAAGGCGAAAACGATTCTGCAGAAAACAGAATTTGGATCTCTCTCTTTACGCCTGGTCCATTTTTTCCCTTTTAAAACAGGTTTCCCAATTGTATTGTAATCAATGCTTTATGGGCAAACATTAAATTATCTAACAGCATTAACATATCAGGTTCATAATCAGTTGTCTTTGCAGTAACTGAGCTGAGTCTAACAGGAGAAATATGCAAGGTTTAAAATGCATGTGGATTAATGAAATGTTAAATAGGGATTAGAGATTGATGGCAATTGATCCTACGTAGTTTCAGAACACCAGCTAAGCAGACAATGGGCTGAATATAGAGTGGCTGTTTGGAGCGGGAATCGAGGCTGCAGGTGTGTTGGGGAGTGGGTGGGGGAGGGTAGGTGGGCGTTGCCGGAGAATCACTTAGAAGCATCTGCCTGAAAATCCGGCATCGTGACATTGGTTCGGATTTAGTCAGCAGCGGGAAAGCACCAAGGTGACCTCGCCGCCCCAACGGAAGCGTAATTTAAATTGTAGAACAGTTACTTTTAATACATTCGCATCTAATTCATCACGATTCAATGGGGGGGGGGGGGGGGGGGGTTTGGGATTAAGGGGACAACGGGTGGCACTTACGTGCCTTTGGATTTCCGACCATTTAAAACTGACGGCACCGAGGTGAGGCCTCAGTGCCGTGATGGGTAGGCAGCCATAATCAGCACTGCATCGGGGGGAGGAAAACGGATGACATTGTCAGCCTACAGTGCCGTGCACTCTGCAAGGAGGGTCAGGGTCTCAGGTGAGAGTGCTAGCTGAGCAGGGTCTCGGGTGGTCTGCAACTGGGGACTTTTTTTTTTTTTTTTGAGTGGAATGTTTGGCTGCCCTGACTGCTGGATGAGCGGGTCAGCTATCATCAAGGGTGGGCACTGAGGGCCATCAGGGAGTCTGCCAGAGCAGTAACAAAGACACAGCAGCCAAGGCTGTGTTGTCTCTGTATCAACAGCGCTCACTTAACTGGCATAGGTCTCATACACTCTTTCTGGACCCCTGTGGCGTGATGCAGCACCTCTGACGGAGGGAGTGCGAGGAAGCAGCTGTGCCTGCCTGTGAAGCTCCACGACGAGATCAGCAGCAGCTGGCCATGCTAAGAAGAGCCCTACTGCACCAGAGTGTGTACAGGACTCGAATCAGCTACCTCCAAATGTCTGAGTACCACTGTCAGCGAAGACTACTGCTCTCCAGGGCAGCCATCACTGACTTAGGTGCCCTACTGCAACCTCTGGGATTCGGGGGTCACCCTGTGCCAAAGGCCCAGAAGATCACAGTAGCTCTTAACCTTTATGCATCTGGATAACTCCAAGGATCATTCCGCGGATACTTGTGGGGTTTCACAGGCAGCAGCCCACTGCTGCATCAAGGAGGCGACCAATGCCCTGTTCAAGAGGGCCGGCGACTATGTGTGCTACCTGACCGAACTCGAGTCAGGCCAAAAGTACCATCTGATTCGGGGCCAACACTGGATTCCCCCGGGTGCAAGGTGTGATAGAATGCACGCATGAGGCCATCAAGGCTCCAACGGACCAGACAGCCTTCATTAACAGGAAGGGCTTCCATTCATTCAACAGGCAACTGGGCTGCGACTGCCAAGTGTTTCTTCCAGATGCGTGCCTGCTTCCCGGAGGCAGCCACGACGCCTACATACTTGGACAGTCCCAGAGGCCTCAGCTTGTCAGCCTCCTCCTCTTGCCTTCAGGGATGGATTTTCAGGGACAAAGGCTACCGATTGAAGACAAGGCTACTGACGCCTGTGAGGAATCCTCGCTCTGCAGCAGTAGAGAGGTACAACACTTGCCACTGCGCCACCCAAGCAAACATTGAACAGACCATTGGGCAGCTGAAGATGAGACAGGGATGCTTTGCATGACACCACTCCTCCACCCACGAGGAGGACATGGAAGAGGGAGATGAGCAAGCAGCACTGGATGTCGAAGCCCTTGCACCGGAGGCCAGGTAGATTGAGCGTCAGGCCAAGGAGGCAAGAGGCAATCTCATACTTGCCTGCTTCCAGCCATCCTGATGGCCAGTGTAAAAACAATAAAGAATGTCGCTTCCTTTCTATTTGTCTTCCGTGCCTAGCGCCCAGCTGAACCATCCTATTCAAATGAAGGCTGTGCCGACACTGATATTCCACTATGGGAAGGGTGAAATCAGGAGCTCACAATTAATGCCTGATAATCACTTCTACACATTGAAGGTTAATTGCTGGAACAAAAGAACTTTATATGATGCAGCCATTATGACCAACCGCTCCAGTCAAAGCCCCCAATCAAAATATACGATTACGATTGTGGTCAGAGAAGCGCACTGTCTATTCAATCCCGTCCCTCCACAGATCGTCTAACATATCATTTTAAACTTTCTAAATTAAAGAAAGACACAGTCAAATTGTACCATCTATTAACCCCTGAATGAGGCTAACCAAACCAGGTGTCTTTAAATCAACAAATTTAATCATAAAAACTAAATTCTTAAACACTATGAAGATATAAACAAAACTTAAAATAGAAAAAATTAGAGTCCTTGTAAATTTACAGTCCAACGTTGCTTGAAGTCCTCACAGCCATCCGATGGGGAAAAAAAGGTTCTTCCACAGTAGAACAGTCCGTAGTCTAATTCCAGCAGTGATGTTTTCCTTCCTTCAGCGAATTTCAACAATTAACGACTTGCAAACATTTTTTAAGTGAATCAATTTGACTTTAGAGTTTTTGAGGGTTAAAAGATTGTCACAGTCTAACTTCCCTTCCTTCAGTTTAAATTATCAGAGATCTCTGTTTTGGCTTGACATTTTTAGAATTTTGAGAGATAATAATAATTAAACAGACTAAAATTCTCTTCCATCAGTTTAAATGGCTGAGAGCTCTTTTTTCAGGTGCTAACACCAGCTGTCTGTTAGAACAGACTGTCCAACTAAAAGCCAGTTCAAAATTGAATTGTAACAAATATATTACATGATGCTCAATCAAAGTGGCTGTATCCATGGTAACAAGAATGCACCCTTTGAATTGCAGTCTCCAAATGGCTGTATCCAAGGTAACGGAAATACACCTTCTCGGTAACTCGAGAGTCCTGCTGGTTCTTAAAGCAGTACTGATTCTTTGCCAGCCTTAAAGGTACACCGCATTTTCCCGGGGGAAAAAAAACTACAGGACCATGACACAGCACATGTCAAATTTCAAACACCAGTGAACCCCCAAGTGTCTCCAGGTGGTTTTCTTCATACGTTTGCGAGTGCTTCTGCAAGGTGTGAACCTATCACTAGCAGCTGGGCTGGAGGCAGGCTGCTGATCAGGCTGCCCCTTGGCCTGTGATGACTTCAGTGGCCTTCCTCTGGCTGCCTGAGGGTTTGACTCTCCTCAGGTGTCATGGCTGCTGGAGCTGGGCTCACTGGTGGAGGGGCTGAGAAGCTGGTGTCCACACTCAGCACCCTGAGGGGAGCCCCAGCTGTGGAGGTCTGCCTCTCCTCCTCCCTTTCAAGCTCACTGGAATCTCCCTGCGCACCAGAGACGGGCGAGGAGTTGGAGAAGATTCCAGGTGCCTTGTCCTTTTCTTGTGTTGCCACTGCTGCGTTGAACTCAATGCCAAGGTAATGGCATTGCATGCATTTGTAGGATCTGGCTCTCCAGGAGGGTTACCAACCTCTCGATGGAGGAAGCCATGTGCTACCATGCATGAGGCACGACAGGACTTATGGCATAGGTGGACTTCTCCATTGCCTACTCATGGCTGCACACTGCCTCTGGCATCTCCACCAGATGTTGCCTCACCCCTCTCTGCAACGTCAGCATGCCCCGTGCTGTCGGCAACTGTGGCTCCTCATGGGTCTGGCCATCCACAGTCCTCCGACTGGCAGAGGCCTCGGCTGTCTCAGCCTCAGCCAGCTGCTCAGGTGCATGTGCGGTGCTCTCAGCCTCAGCCAGCTTGTGACCCTGATTCCACAGCAAGGCTGAAACCCACCGAGGTAAAAGTATCTGCATTCGTGGAAGGTGCAGGAGAGTCGTAGGACAGTGCTTCCTTACTGCAAATCCTCCTCAGAGGTTGACATCTGTCCTCCTTATGCTTTAGTCTTCTGTGGATGACGACCTGCATGAGAACACAAACGTGTGGGTTAGGCTGTGCAGATCTCATCATGCCAACCAAATGTGATGTGGTCATACAAACATACGAATTAAGAGCAGGAGCAGGCCATTTGGCCCCTCGAACCTGTTCCACCACTTGACAAGATCATTGCTGATCTGAATGTGGCCTCAACTCCACTTTCCTGCCTGCCCCCCAATAACACGACTCCCTTGACTATCAAGAATCTAACTCAGCCTTGAATATATTCAATGAGCCTGCCTCTACCTTTTTTAAAAATTCATTCATGGGTTGTGGGCATGGCTGGCTGGACCAGCATTTATTGCCCATCCCTAATTGCCCTTGAGAAGGTGGTGGTGAGCTGCCTTCTTGAACCGCTGCAGTCCATGTGAGGTAGAGACACCCAATGTGCTGTTAGGAAGGGAGTTCCAGGATTTTGACCCAGCAACAGTGAAGGAACGGCGATATAGTTCCAAGTCAGGATGTTGTGTGACTTGGAGGGGAACTTGCAAATGGTGGTGTTCACATGCATTTGCTGCCCTTGTCCTTCTAGGTGGTAGAGGTCGTGCGTTTGGAAGGTGCTGTTTAAAGGAGCCTTGGTGCATTGCTGCAGTGCATCTTGTAGATGGTACTCACTGCTGCCACTGTGCGTCAGTGGTGGAGGGAGTGAATGTTTGTGGATGGGGTGCCAATCAAGTGGGCTGCTTTGTCCTGGATGGTGTCGAGCTTCTTGAGTGTTGTTGGAACTGCACCCATCCAGGCAAGTGGAGAGTATTCCATCACACTCCTGACTTGTGCCTTGTAGATGGTGGACAGGCTCTGGGGAGTCAGGAGGTGAGTTACTCTCGTAGAATTCCTAGGCTCTGACTAGCTCTTGTAGCTACGGTATTTATATGGCTACTCCATTTCAGTTTCTGGTCAACGGTAGCCCCTAGGATGTTGACAGTGGGAGATTCAGCGATGGTAAGGCCATTGAATGTCAAGCGGAGATGGTTAGATTCTCTCTTGTTGGAGTTGGTCATTGCCTGTCACTTGTGTGGCACAAATGTTACTTGCCACTTATCAGCCCAAGCCTGGATATTGTCCAGGTCTTGCTGCATTTCTACATGGACTGCTTCAGTATCCAAGGATACTTATATATAATATAATATACTTATAAAACACATTGCAAGTTTCCTTTATCTTTCCCACCAGCGTCCCCTCTTCGCTCTCCTAATTACTTTTTTTTAGTACCCCCCACACTTTCGATACTCCTTTAGGGCCTCCGCTGTTTTCAGCGCTTTGAATCTGCATAAGCCTCCTTTTCTTTCCTTATCCATTCCCTTGACATCCAGCGTTCCCTAGACTTGTTGGTCCTACCCTTCACCTTTACGGGAACATGTTGGCCCTGAACTCTCACTATTTCCTTTCTGAATGACTCCCACTGGTCTGATGTAGACTTTCCTACAAGTAGTTGCTCCCAGTCCATTTTGGCCAGATCCTGTTTCATCATATTGAAAATCGGCCTTCCCCCAATTCAGTACTATTATTTCCGGTCCCTCTTTGTCCTTTTCCATAACTACCTTAAATTTTAGAGTTATGGTCACTATCCCCAAAATGCTCCTCCACTGACATTTCGAGCACTTGTCTGGCTTCATTCCCTAGGATTAGATTCAGTACCGCCTCTTCTCTTGTAGGACTTTCTACGTGCTGGCTCAACAAGCTTTCCTGTATGTATTTTAAGAATTCCGCCCCCTTTAAGCTTTTGCACCAGGACTATCTCAGTTGATATTGGGGAAGTTGAAATCCCCTACTATTATTACCCTATTAATTTTACACCTCTCTGAGATTTGCCTACATATCTGCTCCTCTATCTCTCTGACTGTTTGGAGGCCTGTAGTACACTCTCAGCCAAGTGATTACCCTCTTTTTGTTTAAGTTCTACCAATATGGCTTCATTTGAGGAAGCTTCTACGATATCATCCCGCCTTACTGCAGTAATTGACACCTAAATCAACAGTGCAATGCCACCTCCTCTTTTACACCTTTCCCTGCCACACCTGAAGATTCTATAGCCTGGAATATTGAGCTGCCAGTCCTGCCCTTCCCTCAACCTTGTCTCTGTGATAGCAATAATATCATATTCCCATGTGTTAATCAAGCCCTCAAATCATCTGCCTTACTAGTAAAGACTCCTTCATTAAAATAGATGCAATCCAGCCTTGCATTATTCGCTTGTGCCTTAGCAGGTCTATATTTGCTCTGCCTTCCAGACCGACTCAGTTTCTCTTCTATATTTGACTGTGCACCACCCCCTACTGTACCTCCATTCTGTATCCCATTCCCTTGCCAAATTAGATTAACCCCACCCCACCCCCCCACCCCAACAGCACTAGCAAACCTCCCAGCAAGGATGTTGGTCCCGTTCTGGTAGGGTGCACCCGTCCAACTTGAACAAGTCCCACCTTCGCCAGAAACAGACCCAGTGATCCAGGAAACTAAAGCCCTCCCTCCGGCACCATGTCTTCAGCCACGTGGCACCGGGAGTAATCCAGAGATTACAACCTGTGAGGTCCTGCTTTTTAATCTACTACCTAGCTCCCTAAATTCTTGTTGCAGGACTTCACCCCTCTTTCTACCTGTGTCGTTGGTACCAATGTGTACCATGACCTCTGATTGTTCACCCTCCCCCTTCAGAATGTCCTGCAGCTGCTCCGTGACATCCTTGACCCTAGCACCATGGAGGCAACATACCATCCTGCAGTCATGTTTGCGGCCGTAGCAGTGCCTGTCTGTTCCCCTTATGATTGAATCCCCTATCACTATAGCCCTACCACTCTTCTTCCTTCCCTCCTGTGCAGCAGAGCCACCCATGGTGCCATGAACTTGGCTCTTGCTGCTTTCCCCTGAGCCATCTGCCCCAACAATATCCAAAGCGGTATATCTATTAGAGAGGGGATGGCCACAGGGGACTCCAGTACTACCTGCCTTCCTCTTCTCTGCCTGGTGGTCACCCATTCCTTTTCTGCCTTTGCAACATTTGCCTGCGGCGCGATCATCTCGCTAAACGTGCTATCCACGACGATCTCAGCATCGCCGATACTCCACAGCGAATCCACCCGCAGCTCCAGTTCCGTAATGCAGGTAGCCAGTAGCTGTAGATGGATACACTTCGTGCACACATGGTCGTCAGGGACACTGGAAGCGTCCCCGATTTCCCACATAGCGCAGGAGGAGCATATCAAGGGTGTGAGTTTTCCTGCCATGACTTACCTTTAGATTACTTAGTTACTCCCTTTAATTAAAAAATACTAATTACGCTAAGGGCATTGTTCTACTCCAAACACTACCCACTACAATCTAAAGTCCTTAATAAATTACACTAATTAAAAAAAACACTTTTGTCATACGAACCTGATCACGCATAAGGTAGGTTTTACTTTTTTTAAGCTATTTCCAGGCACTAACAGCTGTTACTCACCAACCAACCCATGTTTGACCTAATGCCATGAGATGTCATGAGGCCCGGAGTGGATGTTGATGATTCCCAGGGCAACTCCCTCCTAACTGTATACCACTGTGCCGCCACTACTGCTGGGTCAATCCTGTCGGTGGGTCAGGGCGTATCCATGGATGGTGATGTCAGTGTCTGGGACATTGTCTGTAAAGTAGGATTCCGTGAGTATGACTGTCAGACGACTGCTTGACTAGTCCGTGGGACAGCTCTCCCAACTTTGGCACAAGCCCCCAGATGTCAGTAAGGAGGACTTTGCAGGGTTGATAGTGCTGGTTTTCCGTCGTCATTTCTGGTGCCTAGGCCGATGTTGAGTGGACCATCCGGTTTCATTCTTTTTTTTAAATTGACTTCGTAGTGGTTAGATACAACTGAATGGCTTGCTAGGCCATTTCAGAGGGCATGTAAGAGTCAACTACAATGTTGTGGGTCTGGAGTCACATGTAGGCCAGACCAGGTAAAGACAGCAGATTTCTTTCCCTAAAGGACATTAGTGAACCAGATGGGTTTTTACAACAATTGACAATGGTTTCATGGCCATCATTAGACTAGCTTTTAATTCCAGATTTTAGTAATGGAATTCAAATTACACCTTCTGCTGTGGTGGGATTTGGACCCATGTCCCGAGAGCTATACCCTGGGCCTTTGGGTTACTCGTCCAGCAATAATACCACAATGCCACTGCCTCCCCTGCTCTGAGGAAGTGAATTCCAGAGACTAACGATCCTCTGAGAGAAAAAATTTCTGCTCATCTCTGTCTTAAATAGAAGACCCCTTATTTAAAACTGTGTGCTTCCAGCGTCCACCCTGTCAAGTCCCCTCAGGATCTTGTGTTTCAATAAGATCACCTCTCATTCTTCTAAACTCCAATTGGTATAGGCCCAACTTGTTCAACCTTTCCTCATATAACCCCTTCATCCTTCATCCCAGGAAGGAGTGAGTCTTCTCTGAACTGCTTCTAATGCAATTTTATCCTTTCTTAACTAAGGAGACCAAAACTGTACACAGTACTCCAGCTGTGATCTCACTGAGGCCCTGTACAGCTGTAGAAAAACTTCCCTACTTTTATATTTTATTCCCCTTGCAATAAATGACAAAATTCCATTTGCTTTCCTAATCACTTGTTTACCTGCAGACTAACATTTTATGATTTATGGACACCCAGATCCCTCTGTACTGCAGAGTTCTGTAGTCTCTCTCCATTTAAATAATATTCCGCTTTTCTACTCTTCCTGCCAAAGTGGACAAGTTCACATTTCCCCACATTATACTCCATCTGCCAAAATTTTTCCCACTCACTTAACCTATCTATATCTTTTTGTAGACTCTGTGTCCTCTTGACAACTTACCTTCCTACATATCTTTGTGTCATCTGCAAATTTAGCAACCATACATTTGGTCCCTTCATCCAAGTCATTTATATAGATTGTAAATAGTTGAGGCCCCAGCACTCCACTAGTCACCTCCTGCCAACCCGAAAATGACCCATTTATTCCTATTCTCTGCTTCCTGTCAGCTAACCAATCCTCTAGCCATGGTTACCCCCTACACCATGAACTCTTGTTTTGTGTATTAACCTTTGATGTGGCACCTTATCAAATGCCTTTTGGAAATTCAAGTGCACCACATCTACAGGTTCCCCTTTATCCACCTTGCTTGTTACTTCCTCAAAGAGGTCTCCAGAGGTGAACTGTGTGTTGATGGAAGACAATCTTCACTCTTGCACAGATTCCAGTCTCTCCATCAGATATGGAGCGGCTGCCCTGGGCCCCCGCCAATTCTAACACCTCCTCCTCTGCTGTAGTGAGAGGCTGAAGAGCTGGGATGCCTCTGCTAGTCTGGGCTGTCGCCCTCCTGTTATTGGCCCTTTTGTCCTACAAGTGGAAAGAGGGAGATAGTCATAGTTCGCAGAGGGATCTACAAGACAGTTTGGCTTGTGGCACCCCTCAACCCCTAATGGGGTTTTACTGTATAGCTTATGCTCTCAGAGGAGTTAATGGGGGCGAGCTGTGAAAGAAGGTGGCCTGTGGCCAAGGTGCAGCCACGCATCTTCAGGATGAGGTGTTGCCTTACCCCCTCTGCCAGAGCATTTGCAGTGCCTCCCTCCCGATGACTCGCTTCCTCCTGTGTAAACACTTTCCATCACTAAAAAGCAGAAGTTTTTTTTTATTTTTTAAGAACATTACAGCGCAGTACAGGCCCTTCGGCCCTCGATGTTGCACCGACCTGTGAAACCATCTGACCTACACTATTCCATTTTCATCCATATGTCTATCCAATGACCACTTAAATGCCCTTAAAGTTGGCAAGTCTACTACTGTTGCAGGCAGGGCGTTCCACGCCCCTACTACTCTCTGCGTAAAGAAACTACCTCTGACATCTGTCCTATATCTATCATCCCTCAACTTAAAGCTATGTCCCCTCGTGTTTGCCATCACCATCTGAAGAAAAAGACTCTCACTATCCACCCTATCTAACCCTCTGATTATCTTATATGTCTCTATTAAGTCACCTCTTCTCCTCCTTCTCTCCAACGAAAACAACCTCAAGTCCCTCAGCCTTTCCTCGTAAGACCTTCCCTCCATACCAGGCAACATCCTAGTAAATCTCCTCTGCACCCTTTCCAAAGCTTCTACATCCTTCCTATAATGCGGTGACCAGAACTGCACGCAATACTCCAGGTGCGGTCTCACCAGAGTTTTGTACAGCTGCAAGATGAGCTAGTGGCTCCGAAACTCGATCCCCCTACTAATAAAAGCTAACACACCATATGCCTTCTTAACAGCCCTATTAACCTGGGTAGCAACTTTCAGGGATTTATGTACCTGGACACCAAGATCTCTCTGTTCATCTACACTACCAAGAATCTTCCCATTAGCCCAGTACTCTGCATTCCTGTTACTCCTTCCAAAGTGAATCACCTCACACTTTTCCGCATTAAACTCCATTTGCCATCTCTCAGCCCAGCTCTGCAGCCTATCTATGTCCCTCTGTACCCTACAACATCCTTCGGCACTATCCACAACTCCACCAAGTATGGAGCACTCACCTTGGCAGAAAGAAGGGCGTTGACCCTCTTGCGGTACTGCACCCATGTTGAGGGTGGGGGAACGGGAGTCATCCAACGACTACTAACCTGCTCAGCAATCTCCATCCAGGCTTGCTTGGTTAAGCGGGAGGATCTTCTCTTTCCATCGCTGGGGAAGAGGACCTCCTGCTTTTCCCTTGCAGTCTGGAGGAGAATCTCGAGGAAAGCATTGCGATAAAGTGGGGCCACCCTGTGTCTTGCCTCTGACATCCTGCAGGGGTATGGGGGTCCAGAATCACTGCAACATGGGTCTCAGTTGTGAAAATCTGGCAGCAAATGAATCCAAGGCAGCTACGCAAGCAATGCTGGCAAGCCTTTAAATCTGGCACCAGCACCTGCTCCAGAGTCATCTGACGCCGTTTCAGCGTCTCGCATCCCACCCCCGCCGCTTGATTGGCCAGGCCCCGTGCCTCCATTATGTAAACTGGCAGTCCGCCGCTGGGACCCGCAATGGGTTCACTAAATTCAGCCCAATATGCGCAAGGTGTAAAATGCAGGAATTATCCAAGTCTGGGGTATCCAAAATACAGCCTTCCAAGCCTCAATAATCCAGCCCATTAAACTCAGTTTCTGATACTGCATTTTTCCTTTGTGTCCTTATATGTTAAAAAAGTATATTTTCTCCATATAGCTGATAACATTGAGGTATTTCCAAGAGTAGCCCAGGGTGTGTTACCTTTTTTGAAGTATTTTCTAATCAGATTCTGGAATTTGATTTGGATGTGATGTTCAACGCCACTGAGAATCTCCTAAGTCATTGAGTGCTGCCTTGGTCTGCCAAAACATGTCAAACAAATATTTCCACGTCCAAGTATACCATCAGCTCTTGTCAAAAACTCTGGGAATATGCTCAGACAGTTGTAGAAAGCTATCACAAGAGTTTATTCCTTCTCTCACCCCAAGCTGAAGAAACTAATGCTGCAGACACCATTAAGAACAGAGGTCATCTGCGTGCTTGAAGATGAGAAATAAGTGAAGTGATTACTCTGACTACTACCTAGGCAGGCTGATCGGACAGTAATTTAGTGGGGTCACCATTTTGTCGAATGTTTACTTAGTCTTTTAAAATTTGAAAGCTGTTGGGCTGAAAGAAAGACACAGGGCTTTTACTGGCATAGTAAAAGCAAAACACTGTGGATGCTGGAGATCTGAAATAAAAACAGAAAGTTTGGAAATACTCAGCAAGTCTGGCATCATCTGTGGAGAGAGAAACCGAGTTAATGTTTCAGGTCGATGACTCCTGGATGGGGGGGTGGAGGGGTGGGAAACGGAGGCGGGGAGGGGGTGGGCCAGTACAGTAGCAGGGAGTCACGCTAGGACAGCTCCCCCACCACCATCCCACGCACCCTCCACTCCGTCACCGGGGAGGTTTCCCAGCGATGGCCTGCTAGATGAATTGGCTGCCCGCTCTACAGAGGCGGGCAGCTTATTTGCATAATTAAGGCCACTATTTGGGGCCATTTTATAAGGCTGCCAGCATGTTGGCGGCAGCAGGGCCCACCCCACCTCGTTGGGAGGCTGCCAGCTTCATGAATGCAGAGGCTCCATGGCCCACAGAAGGGGCCATGGGCAGGAAAGACAGTCCTCATGGCCCTAATGATTAACACCCACCCTCCTTCCCCCGTGCCGAAGGCTTAGCCCTCTGTCCCACGGGGCCTACCGCCCTTGGCCCCCTAAATTTTAATCTTTACATACCTGTCTGAGCTCGCCTCTGAGGTCTGCTACCTACCTCAGCAGCACCCACCTCTCCTAGTGGGAATGCTGAGGCTTCAGAGCTGCCGGCCCTCTGATTAGGCCGGCAGCATCAGGAGCCCGCTCACCATTGGTTGGCGGGCCCACAGGTGGCCAATTAGAAAGCCGCCTGTGAGCCAGTCGCGCTGCTGGCAAGTGCGGGCTCGGGACCCACTTTCTGGTCCAACATTGGGCTCCCGACGTCAGTAGTAAAATCCAGTCCACAACCTTTGCTGGCAAGTGGCCCTTTTCCAATGTGCCAATCCAGGAAGCTTAGCATGTCAAAACTGATATTAAGAAGTGCAATTTTGGGATAGAAGCAGCAAGGACAAAATAATTCAAAGGTACAAGAGCAAGATGTTCCAACAGCCTACAGTAAGGAATAACATTAGGAGCAAGGAGAACATGTAGAGATGAAGAACAGAAACGAGACACGCAAGCAAAAAAGGCGGCAGGAGCAAAGTTGGTAGTGTTCACAAGGTTAATTTCTAGAGTGAGCATAATTTTTTAAGTCCAGGGTTTTTAAAAACCATTGATAAATACTATAGTTAATTACCTAGCAAACTTTCAATATAAAGTTTTGTATGCTGTACCTTAAATTAAGTCAGAAGGGGCCGAATTGTGCAGTAAAAATAATGCTGAAGCCAACAGTGCTCACCATTATTTACATGGAAATCAGACAGCAACTTCTGATGACCAAATGTGTGCAATTAAACGTGCAAGTCTGGAACTTGCTATCAGAGATGCCCAGCTCCTCCAACAGCTGCACAATAATGGTATTTCAGCAAGAGATTCACTTTTCAAATAAACTGAATGATGTGAAGCTGTTGTATTTACCTCAGAGTAGTAACAAAATTTGCCAGAAAATGTTAGGGCTTTTCCATTCCAGTCCCTTTTAATCATACGGTAAGTCTTAATCACACAACTTCCTTTGCAAGTGTGGAGTCTCAATCCTTCAAATTTCAATTAATTATTGTTGTTGAAGAGTTTAAAAAAATAAACAAGAGTCTTCCATTTTCTTTCTGGCTCTTCTTGCTCTCTCTCTTAATCCAATCTTTCTTTTCCTATATTTCACTTCCTGTACCTGATTTGATATTGAATTCATTATTCTAACTGACACTTCCTGTCATTGTGCTGCTCATAACTAATCAGATTGAACTGTTCAAGGAGACACACAGTTGCTTCACCTGTTCTCACAGGTCCCAGATCCCATTAAAGGGTGCTGAGCTTTTTGACTCTCTCATTTGCAATAAATTCCAGTGTCAAATCCCATAGAAAGTCTATGAGCAAGTGCGATGAACAGTTGGCACCGTTTGTTCACTGCTGAGAGCAGAATGCAGCCCAGGACTAGATATGTTAAGTAACTGCAATTTGAATTTTGCATCCCAGCACTGTCCTCTTACTTACTTCTGATCTTCAGGACCCAGATAATTTTAGCTCCTAATTGGGGCTTCAGCAGATCAAGAAGGTGGTGAGCGTAAAGAAAGAGGTGGCGAGAATAAAGAAAGAAACAAGTGCTCTCTTTAGTTTTTTGGAATGCAGTTTAGTTTTTTAAAGAGCTGAATATGCTTTTAAAAAATATATACCAGAACAATTTTTTTTCTGTGCACTTACCAATCGACAGGTCAGGCCCACTACAGCTACAGGTGTCTGGGCTGACTGAGCAACGTCAAGGAGGTTATAAAGCAAGGTCTGATTCTTGTGATGAGCAAAGAGGTCAAATTCGTCCAAGATAAAAAGCACTGGCCTGCTGCTGCTGCGATCTCCTAGAATTAGAAATGCAAAAGAATACTTTTACAAAAAAGAAAGACATGGTTGCAGTTGTCTTGGTCATGAAAGTTTTAAAAAATAATTCTATTTTCTCAGTTTTGCTCCATCCCCATTTAGCTTCAAAGAACTTTCACATCTGTTTTTCCATTTTCAAATGCCATCATGGGGAGGCGGTGATGTAGTGGTAATATCACTTAGACTATTAACCCAGAACCCCAGGCTAATGCTCTGGGGAATAAAAACAAGAAATGCTGGATATCCTCAGCAGGTCTGGCAGCATCTGTGGAGAGAGAAGCAGAATTAATGTTTCAGGTCAGTGACCCCTCATCAGAACTGGTAAAGATTAGAAATGTAATAGGTTTAAAGCAAACAAAGTGGGGGCGGGGCAAGAGATAACTAAAGGCAAGGTGTTGATAGGACAGGGTCACAGAGAATAACTGACCAGAAGGTCATGGAGCAAAGGCGAAAGGTATGTTAATGGTGTGTTGAAAGACAAACAGTTAGTGCAGAGAGGGTGTTAACGGACAGAAAAATGAACAGCCCTGGCCCAAAGCAGTGGGCAGGCACATGGTAAGAAAAATGAATGCTAAAACAAACTAAAATAAAATTGAAAATAAAAAGAAAAAAAATAACTGGAAATAAAAAAAAGAGGGGGGGGGGCCTGCCCACTACATCTACCAGTTCCCCTTTATCAACTCTGCTTGTTATATCCTCAAAGAACTCTAGCAAATTTGTCAAACATAATTTCCCTTTCACAAAACCATGTTGACTCTGTTTGACTGCGCTAAGCTTTTCTAAATGTCCTGCTATTTCTCCCTTAATAATGGACTCTAGCATTTTCCCAACAACCGATGTTAGGCTGACTGGCGTATACTTTCCTGCTTTTTGTCTCCCTCCCTTCTTGAACAGGGGCGTCACATTAGCGGTTTTGCAATCCGCTGGGTCCCTCCCGGAATCCAGGGAGTTCTGGCATATTTCAACCAATGCCTCCAGTATCTCTGCAGCCACTTCCTTTAAAACCTTTGGATGTAGGCCATCAGGTCCTGGCAACTTGTCTGCCTTTAGTCCCATTAGTTTGTCAAATACTCTGTCCCTCGTGAGATTGTTACAATATCTTTCCTCCTATTAGCTCCTTGCTTATCTGATATCTGTGGGATGTTTATAGTGTTCTCCACCGTGAAGACTGATGCAAAATATTGGTTTAAATTATCTGCCATTTCCCTGTTCCCCGTTATTAATTCTCCAGTTGCATCCTCTAAGGGTCCCACACTCACTTCAGCTACTCTCTTTTTATATACCCGTAGAACCTTTTGCTGTTTGTTTTTATATTTCTTGCCAATTTACTTTCATGATCAATTTTCTCCCTCTTTATTAGCTTTTAGTCATCCGCTGCCGGTTCCTAAAAAATTCCCAATCCTCTGGCCTACCACTAGTTTTCGCTGCTTTGTATGCCTTAGTTTTTGATTGGCTACACTCCTTGACCACTTTGTTAACGACGGGTGGTTCATCCTTCTCATCGAGTCCTTCTTTTTGAAGGAGATAAATTTTTGCTGAGCGTCATGAAATATTTGCCACTGCTCATCCACTAACCTTCCCCTTAGTCTATTTTCCCAGCCAACTTGAGACAACTCTTTCTTCATACCTCTGTAATTTCCCTTGTTTAAGTTGAGGTCACTGGTTTGAGACCTGAGATGCTCGCCCTCAAACTGAATTTGAAATTCTACCATGTTGTGATCGTTACTCCTAGAGGATCCTTAACGACGATATCTCTTATTAAAAGCAAAATACTGCAGATGCTGGAAATCTGAAATAAAAACAAGACATGCTGGAAATACTCAGCAGGTCTGGCAGCATCTGTGGAGAGAAGCAGATTCAGTGACTCTTCATCAGAACTGGCAAATATTAGAAATGTAATAGGTTTTAAGCAAATAAAGCAGGGATGACACAAGGGATAGCAAAAGAGGTGTTGATAGGACAAGATCACAGAGAATAAATGACCAGAAGGTCAAGGAGCAAAGACAAACGGTATGTTAATGGTGTAGTGAAAGACAAAGCGTTAGTGCAGAGAGGGTATTAATTGACAGAAAAATTAACAGCCCTGACCCAAAGCACAAACATGAAAAAAAAAGTGGGTAGGCACAGTAGATACAAACTAATCAAACTAAAATAAAGAAAAAAGAAAAAATAACCAAAATATATATAAAGGGAGGCCCATTATGCTCCGAACTTATTGAACTCAATGATCAGTCCGGCAGGCTGTAGTGTGTCGAATTGGTAAATGAGATGCTGTTCCTCGAGCTTGCGTTGATGTTCACTGGAACACTGCAGCAATCCCAGGACAGAGATGGGGGCATGAGAGTAGGGGGGGTGTTTGAAATGGCAAGCAACCGGAAGTTCGGGGTCATGCTTTCGGACTGAGCGGAGGTGTTCCGCAAAGTGGTCACCCAATCTGCATTTGGTCTCCCCAGTGTAGAAGAGACCACATTGTGAGCAGCGAATACAGTATACTAAATTGAAAGAAGTACAAGTAAATCGCTGCTTCACCTGAAAGGAATGTTTGGGGCCTGGCATAGGGAGGAGGGAAGAGGTAAATGGGCAGGTATTACACCTCCTGCGATTGCATGGGAAGGTGCCATGGGAAGGGGACGAGGTGGTAGGGGTAATGGAGGAGATGATGTGTTTGGTAGTGGCACACTGGACATTGTTTTTTCTTGTTCTTTTTTATTTGTTTATTTTATTTTAGTTTGTTTCTACTGTGCCTACCCACTTTTTTTCATGGCTGTGCTTTGGGTCAGGGCTGTTCATTTTCCTGTCAATTAACACCTTCTCTGCAGTAATGCTTTGTCTTTCATCACACTATTAACATACCATTTGCCTTTGCTCTATGACCTTCTGGTCAGTTATTCTCTGTGACCATGTCCGATCAACACCTTATCTTTTGTTATCTCTTGCCCCACCCCCGCTTTATTTGCTTAAAACCTATTACATTTCTAATATTTGCCATTTCTGATGAATGGTCAATGACCTGAAATGTTAACTCTGCTACTCTCCACAGATGCTGCCGGACCTGCTGAGTATTTCCAGCATTTCTTGTTTTGAAATCTCTTATTAATCCTACCTCATTACACATTACGAGATCTGAAATAGCCTGTTCCCTGGTAGGTTCTGCAACATATTGCTCTAAGTAACAATCCCTGATGCACTCTACAAATTCGTCTTCTATGTTACCTCTGCCAATCTGATTTGTCCAGTCAATATGCAGATTAAAATCACCCATGACAATTGCAGCACCCTTCTTACACGCCTCCCTTATTTCCCGATTTACACTTTGTTCTACAATGAGGCAACTCTTCGGGGGCCTATAGACGACTCCCACCCGTGACTTCTTACCCTTGCTATTCCTTATTTCCACCCAAACTGATTCTACATTACGATCTATTGCACCGATATCACTACTCACCACCGCACTGATACCTTCCTTTATTAACAAAGCTACCCCACCTCCTTTTCCTTTTGGAACTATATCGCCATTCCTTCACTGTCGCTGGATCAAAATCCTGGAACTCTCTTCCTAACAGCACTGTGGATGTACCTACACCCCAAGGACAGCAGCGGTTCAAGAAGGCAGCTCACCATCACCTTCTCAAGAGCGATTAGGGGTGGGCAATAAATGCTGTCCGACCTAGCGACGCCCACATTCTCCAAACGAATTTTAAAAAACTGTGAGATAAGACAGGCCACTCAACAGTGAAGGAACAGCGATACTACCATTTGGAAGGACAAGGTCAGCAGGTGCATGAAAACACCATCACCCCCAGGTTCCCCATCAAATCATATACCATTCAGACTCTGACATATATCACTGTTCCTTCATTGTTGCTGAATCAAAATCCTGGAACTCCCTACTGAATAGCACTGTGGGAGCACCTTCACCAGATTGTAGCAGTTCAAGGCAGCAGCTCACTACCATCTTCATTAGGGCATCTAGGGATAGGCAATAAATGCTGGCCTTGTTAGCGATGCCCATATCCTAAAAATGAATTGAAAAAAATATATACATGCAATGTAAAACTTGAATTTTGGCTGGCAAGCTGAAGAAAATTCAGAGTCTGTCCAAAAACCTGGTCATAGAAGATAGAAAAAGTATGACACAGAAGGAGGCCATTCAGCCCACCATGTCTGCGATGGCCAAAAAAACTAGTCACCCAATGTAATCCCACTTTCCAGCACCTGGTCCGCGGCCTTGCAGGCTACAGCACTCAGGTGCATGTTCAAGTACCTTTTAAATGAGTTGAGGGTTTCTGCCTCCACCACCATGCCTGGCAGTGAATTCCAGACACCCACCATCCTCTGAGTGAAAAAGTTTTTCCTCATGTCCCCTATAGTCCTTCTTCCAATCACCTTAAATCTGTGCCCCCTGGTAATTGACCTCTCCATGAGGAGCAACAAGTCCTTCCTGTCTACTCTACCTAGGCCCCTCATAATTTTGTACAAATTAAGTCACCCCTCAGCCTCCTCTGTTCTAAGGAAAACAACCCCAGCAGATCCAATCTTTCCTCACAGCTGCAATGTTCAAGACCTGGCAACATTCTTGTAAATCTCCTCTGCCATCTCTCCAGAATAGTTATGCCCTTCTTGTAATGTGGAGACCAGAACTGGCCAGAAAACTCCAGCTGTGGCCTAACCAGCATTTTATATAGTTCCAGCATTACATTCCTGCTTTTGTATTCTATACCTCGGCCAATAAAGGAAATCATTCCATATGCCTTTTTCACCACTGTGTCTACCTGTCATTCCACCTTCAAAGACCTGTGGACATGCACTCCAAGGTCTCTCACTTCTTCCACCTCTCTCAATATCCTCCCTTTCATTGTATATTTCTTGCTTTGTTTGCCCTCCCCAAATGCATTACCTTACACTTCTCTTGACTGAATTCTATTTGCCACTTTTCTCCCCACTCAACCAAACCATTGATATCCTCTTCACTATCAACTACACGGCCAATTTTTGTGTCATTGGCAAATTTCCCAATCATGCCTCCCACATTTAAGTCCAAATCATTTATATATACCACAAACAACAAAGACCCAACACTGAGCCCTGTGGAACGCCACTAGAAACAGCTTTCCACTCCCAAAAACATCCATCGACTACTGCCCTTTGTTTCCTGTCACTATGCCAATTTTGGATCCAACCTGCCACATTCCCCTGTATCCCACGGGCTTTAGTTTTACTGATCAGTCTGCCATGCGGGTCCTTGTCAAATGCCTTACTAAAATCCATGTGGACCACATCCACTGCATTACCCTCATCAATCCTCCTGGTTACTTCTCCTCCTGGTTACTTCCTCAAAAAACTCAAACATGAGCAAGACATGACCTTCCCTGAACAAATCTATGCTGACTATCCCTGGTTAATCCATGCCTTTCTAAGTGGCAGTTTATTCGGTCTCTCAGAATTGATTGTAATAATTTACCCACCACTGAGGTCAGACTGACCAGCCTACAATTATTTGGCCGATCCCTCGCACCATTTTAAACAATGGTATAACGTTTGCAGGCCTCCAATCCTCAGGCACGTCGCCCGTATCCAGTGAGGATTTGAAAATAATCCTCAGCGCATCGCTAGTCCCTCCCTGGCTTCCTTTAACAAACTAGGATGCAATCCATCCAGCCCTGGCAATTTATCCACTTCCAAGAATGTCAGACCCTCTAGTACTTCTTCTCTCATTATGCTCATTGTATCTAATATTTCACACTCCTCCTCTTCAACTACAACGTTTGCATCATCCTTCTCCTTTGTGAAGATAGAGACAAAAAACTCATTAAGAGCCCTGCCCACATCTTCTGCATCCACGCACAAGTTCCCTTGTACATCCCTTTCCTTTGTTATCTTTTTGCTCTTAATGTACTGATAAAACATCTTTGGGTTTTCCTTGATTTTACCTGCCAATAAATTTTCATGTCCTCTCTTCTCTTATTTCCTTTTTTGCTTCACCCCTGCACTTTCGATACTCCTCTAGGCTTTCTAGATGTTTACCATCTTCAGCTGCATCAATGATCTTCCCTCCATCATAAGGTCAGAAGTGGGGATGTTCGCTGATGATTGCACAATGTTCAGCACCATTCACGACTTCTCAGATACCGAAGCAGCCCGTGTCCATATGCAGCAAGACCTGGACAACATCCAGGCTTGGGCTGATAAGTGGCAAGTAACATTCGAACCACACAAGTGCCAGGTAATGACTATCTCAAACAAGAGAGTATCTAACCATCTCCCCTTGACATTCAAAGAACAAAGAACAGTACAGCACAGGAACAGGCCATTCGGCCCTCCAAGCCTGCCTAAACTAAAACCTTCTGCACTTCCGGGGCCCATATCCCTCGATTCCCTTCCTATTCATGTATTTGTCAAGATGTCTCTTAAACATCGCTATCGTATCTGCTTCCACCACCTCCCCTGGCAGCAAGTTCCAGGCACTCACCACCCTCTGTATAAAAAAAAACTTGCCTCGCACATCCCCTCTAAACTTTGCCCCTCGCACCTTAAACCTATGTCCCCTAGTAACTGACTCTTCCACCCTGGGAAAAAGCTTCTGACTATCCACTCTGTCCATGCCGCTCATAACTTTGTAAACCTCTATCACGTCGCCCCTCCACCTCCGTCGTTCCAGTGAAAACAATCCACGTTTATCCAACCTCTCCTCATAGCTAATGCCCTCCAGACCAGGCAACATCCTGGTAAACCTCCTCTGTACCCTCTCCAAAGCCTCCATGTCCTTCTGGTCGTGTGGCGACCAAAATGCACGCAATATTCTAAGTGCGGCCTAACTAAGGTTCTGTACAGCTGCAACATGACTTGCCAATTTTTATACTCTATGCCCCGACCGATGAAGGCAAGCATGCCGTATGCCTTTTTGACTACCTTATCCACCTGCATTGCCACTTTCAGTGACCTGTGGACCTGTACGCCTAGATCTCTCTGCCTGTCAATACTCCTAAGGGTTCTGCCATTTACTGTATACTTCCCACCTGCATTAGACCTTCCAAAATGCATTACCTCACATTTGTCCAGATTAAACTCCATCTGCCATTTCTCCACCCAAGTCTCCAACCTGCTGTATCCTCTGACAATCCTCATCACTATCCGCAACTCCACCAACCTTTGTGTCGTCCACAAACTTACTAATCAGACCAGCTACATTTTCCTCCAAATCATTTATATATACAACAAACAGCAAAGGTCCCAGCACTGATCCCTGCGGAACACCACTAGTCACATCCCTCCATTCAGAAAAACACCCATCCACTGATACCCTCTGTCTTCTATGACCGAGCCAGTTCTGTATCCATCTTGCCAGCTCACCTCTGATCCCATGCGACTTCATCTTTTGTACCAGTCTGCCATGCGGGACCTTGTCAAAGGCTTTACTAAAGTCCATATAGATAACATCTACTGCCCTTCCTTCAATCATCTTCGTCACTTCCTCAAAAAACTCAATCAAGTTAGTAAGACACGACCTCCCCTTCACAAAACCATGCTGTCTCTCACTAATAAGTTCGTTCGTTTCCAAATGGGAGTAAATCCTGTCCCGAATAATCCTCTCTAATAGTTTACCCACCACTGACGTAAGGCTCACCGGCCTATAATTTCCTGGATTATCCTTGCCACCCTTCTTAAATAAAGGAACAACATTGGCTATTATCCAGTCCTCTGGGACCTCACCTGTAGCCAATGAGGATGCAAAGATTTCTGTCAAGGCCCCAGCAATTTCTTCCCTTACCTCCCTCAGTATTCTAGGGTAGATCCCATCAGGCCCTGGGGACTTATCTACCTTAATGCTTTGCAAGACACCCAACACCTCCTCCTTTTTGATAATGAGATGAATGAGGCTGTCTGCACTCCCTTCCCTAGGCTCATCATCCACCAAGTCCTTCTCTTTGGTGAATACTGATGCAAAATACTCATTTAGCACCTCACCCATTTCCTCTGGCTCCACACATAGATTCCCTTCTCTGTCCTTGATTGGGCCAACCCTTTCCCTAGTTACCCTCTTGCTCTTTATATACTTATTAAAAAGCCTTGGGATTTTCCTTAATCCTGTTTGCCAATGACTTTTCATGACCCCTTTTAGTCCTCCTAACTCCTTGCTTAAGTTCCTTCCTACTGTCTTTATGTTCCTCAAGTGCTTCGTCTGTTGCTCGCCTTCCAAATGCTTCCTTTTTCTTTTTGACTAGGCTCACAATATCCTGCGTTATCCAAGGTTCCCGAAACTTGCCAAACTTGTCTTTCTTCCTCACAGGAAGATGCTGGTCCTGGATTCTAATCAGCTGACGTTTGAAAGACTCCCACATGTCAGATGTTGACTTACCCTCAAACAGCCGCCCCCAATCTAAATTCTTCAGTTCCTGCCTAATATTGTTATAATTAGCCTTCCCCCAATTTAGCACCTTCACCCGAGGACTACTCTTATCCTTATCCACAAGTACCTTAAAACTTATGGAATTATGGTCACTGCTCCCGAAATGCTCCCCCACTGAAACTTCGACCACCTGGCCAGGCTCATTCCCCAATACCAGGTCCAGAATGGCCCCATCCCTAGTTGGGCTATCTACATACTGTTTCAAGAAGCTCCTCACAAATTCTGCCCCATCCAAGCCCCTAGCACTAAGTGAGTCCCAGTCAATATAGGGGAAGTTAAAATCACTCACCACAACAACGTTGTTACCTTTACATCTTTCCAAAATCTGTCCACATATCTGCTCCTCTACCTCCCACTGGCTGTTGGGAGGCCTGTAGTAAACCCCCAACATCATGACTGCACCCTTCCTATTCCTGAGCTCCACCCATATTGCCTCGCTGCATGACCCCTCTGAGGTGTCCTCCCGCAGTACAGCTGTGATATTCTCCTTAACTAGTAATGCAACTCCCCCACCCCTTTTACATCCCCCTCTATCCCGCCTGAAGCTTCTAAAGCCTGGAACATTTAGCTGCCAATCCTGCCCTTCCCTCAACCAAGTCTCTGTAATAGCAACAACATCATATTTCCAAGTACTAATCCAAGCTCTAAGTTCATCTGCCTTACCTGTTATACTTCTCGCATTGAAACAAATGCACTTCAGACCACCAGTCCCGCTGTGCTCAGCAACATCTCCCTGCCTGCTCTTCCTCTTAGTCCTACTGGCCTTATCTACTATGTCCTCCTCATTTATTTCACTAGCTGTCCTACTGCTCTGGTTCCCACCCCCCTGCCATACTAGTTTAAACCCTCCCGAGTGACGCTAGCAAACCTTGCAGCCAGGATATTAGTGCCCCTCCAGTTTAGATGCAACCCGTCCTTCTTGTACAGGTCCCATCTGTCCCTGAAGAGAGCCCAATGGTCCAGATATCTGAAACACTCCCTTCTACACCAGCTGCTCAGCCACGTGTTTAGCTGCACTATCTTCCTATTTCTAGCCTCACTGGCACGTGGCACAGGGAGTAATCCAGAGATTACAACCCTCGAGGTCCAATGGCATTACCATCGCTGAATCCCTGCTATCAACGTCCTGAAGGTCACCACTGACCAGAAACTGAACTGGACCAATACAAAAATACTGTGGCAACAAAAGCAGGTTAGAGGCTGGGAATTTTGTAGCGAGCAACTCACCTCCTGTCTCCCCAGTGCCTGTCCAACATCTACAAGGCACAAGTCAGGAATGTGATGGAATACTCTCCACTTGCCTGGATGGGTACAGCTCCAACAACACTCAAGAAGCTCGACACCATCCAGAACAAAGCAGCCCGTTTGACTGGCACCCCATCCACCACCTTCAACATTCACTCCCTTCACCATCGATGCACAGTGGCAGCAGTACGTACCATATACAAGATGCACTGCAGCAATTCACCAAGGCTCTTTCGACAGCACTTCCAAACACTCGACCTCTACCACCGAGAAGGACAAGAGCAGCAGATGGATGGGAAAACTACCATCTGCAAGTTCTCCTCCAAGCCACACACCATTCTGACTTGGAACTATATCGCCGCTCCTTCACTGTCACTGGGTCAAAATCCTGGAACTCCCTTCCTAACAGCACTGTTGGTGTACCTACACACCAAGGACTGCAGCAGTTCAAGAAGGCAGCTCATCACCACCTTCTCAAGGGCAATTAGGGACGGGCAATAAATGAAGGCCTAGCTAGCGATGCCCTCATCACAGGAACAAAAATAAAATGTTCTTGCTAATATCTTCGTGAAACAAAAAAAAATTACAACAGGAATAATTTGGATCAAAGATTGTGGCAGGCAGTATTTCCAAGAATGCTAATGCTTGCAAGAAGGGCTACTGTATCAATTATATCTGTTTATGCGCAAATGTTATCAACACTGTTTGCAGTTATTTGAAATGGACATGCTCCAAGGCTTTAAAAGATACGAACCCAACAGTGATGTTACCTTTTATGTCAAAGTTGATTTTGTACTCCAAAAGATTGATATTACAAGAATATACAGGATCCAAACTGCAGGGTGGTCATAACAGAGACCCAACCATTTTCAGCTGCTTCTTCCATGACCCTCCCTCCATCACGAGGTCAGAAGTGGGGATGTTCACTGCTGACTTCACAATGTTCAGTTCCATTCGCAACACCTCAGATAATGAAGCAGTCCAAGCCTGCATGCAGAAAGGCCTGGACAACATTCAGACTAGGGCTGATAAATGGCAAGTAATAGTCACACCACACAAGTGCTGGATAATGACCATCTCCAACAAGACAGAATCTAACCACCATCCATTGACAATCAACAGACAGAATTACCATCGTTGAATCCCCCAGCATCAACATCCTGGTGGGTGGGGCTGGTTGGTGGTCCAGGTGCAGTCACCATTGACCATAACCGTAAATACTGTAGCTACGAAAGCAGGTCAGAGCCTGATAGATCTGCAGTGATTAACTCATCAACTGACTCCTCAAAGCCGCTCCACCAGCGACAAGGCACAAGTCAGGAGTGCGATGGAATACTCTCCACTTGCCTGGATGACTGCAGCTCCAACAACACTCAAGAAGCTGGACGTCATCCACGACAAAGCAGCCCGCTAGATTGGTGCCTTATCCACCAGTTTAAACATTCACTCCCTCCACCACCGGCACACTTTGGCAGCACTGTGTACCATCAAAAGAGACAGAAATCAAGATAAAGAACAAAAAGTGTGCAGATGTCAGCTGGAAAATACTATTGAGAACCAGGCTGAATAAGGAAGGTTCAGAGAGGAAGTGAAAAAGTAAATAAGAGAAGCAAAGAGAGAGCATGAAGAGAGACTGGAAGCCAACATAAAAGGGAATCCCAAAGTTTTCTACAGACATATAAATAGTAAATTTATTTATTTAGAGATACAGCACTGAAACAGGCCCTTCGGCCCACCGAGTCTGTGCCGTCCAACAACCACCCATTTTTATACTAACCCTACATAATCTCATATTCCCTACCACCTACCTACACTAGGGGCAATTTACAACAGCCAATTTACCCAACACCTGCAAGTCTTTGGCGGTGGGAGGAAACCGCAGCACCCGGCGAAAACCCACGCCGTCACAGGGAGAACTTGCAAACTCCGCACAGGCAGTACCCAGAATCGAACCCGGGTCCCTGGAGCTGGGAGGCTGCAGTGCTAACCACTGCGCCACTGTGCCGCCCAAAGGGTGGTAAAAGGAAGAGTGGGGCCGATTAGGGACCAAAAACGGGATTTACACATGGAGACAGAGAGCATAGCTGAGATATAAAATGAATACTTTTCTGTCTTTATGATGGCAGAAGATGCAACCCAGGCAATGGTGAAAAAGGAGGTCATTCAGACACTAGAAGTGTTTAAAATTGATAAGGAGGACATATTGGATAAAACACTGGTTCAGCTTCAACTGCAGTAATGTGTCCAATTCTAGGCACTAAACTTTAGGAAGAATGTGAAGGCTTTACAACAATGGTTCAGGGGATGAGGGATTTAGTTACATGGATAGACTGGCGAAGCTGGAATTGTTCTCCTTCGAAATGAGGAGGGCGAGAGGAGATTTGATAGAGGTATTAAAAATCATGAGGGGTCTAGACAGATTAGGTCGAGAGAAACTGTTTCTATTAGCAGAAGAGGTGAGGACCAGAGAACACGGATTTAAAAAGTGATTGGAAAAAGAGCTAAAGGCGACATGAGGATAAACATTTTAACCAGTAAGTGGTTACAATCTGGAATGCACTGCCTGAAAAGGTGGTAGTGGCATATTCAATCGTGGCTTTCAAAAGGGAATTGGATCAGCAACTGAAGAGGAAAAAATTGCAGGACTACAGGGAGAGGGTCTGGGAGTGAGATGAGTTAAATTGCTCTTGCAGCGAGCTGGCATGGACTTAATGAGCCAAAAGGCCTCCTTCTGTGCTGTAACCATTTTATGATTTACAATAGGCTGTCTGTATTTAAAGTGGATAAGGACCGGATGAGATGCATCCAAGGATATGGAAGGAAGTGAAGTGAGAGTGAAAATGAAAATTGCGGAGGCACTGGCCATAATTTTTCAGTCTTCCTTAGACTCAGGGTGGTGCCAGAGGACTGGAGAATTGCAAATGTTACACCCTTGTTCAAAAAAGGGTGTAAAGGTAAGCCTCGTAACTACAGGCCAGTTAGTTTTACTTTGGTGGTGGGGAAACTTCTAGAAAGAATAATTAAGGACAAAATTAATAGTCACATGGAAAAATGCGGGTTAAAGAAAGTCAGCATGGATTGCTTAAGGGAAAATCATATTTAACTGTTCCGAAGAAGGGTCACTGACCCGAAACATTAACTCTGCTTCTATTTGCACAGATGCTGCCAGACCTGCTGAGTGGTTCCAGCATTTCTTGTTTTTATATCATATTTAACTAACTTGCTGGAGTTTTTTTGAGGAGGTAACAGAGAGGGTTGATGAGGATAATGCAGTTGATGTAGAGTACATGGACTTCCAAAAGGCATTTGATACTGTGCCACATAACAGACTTGTGTGCAAAGTTACAGCTCATGGAATAAACAGGATGGTAGCAACGTGGATACGGAATTGGCTGAGCGACAGGAAACAAAGAGTAGTATTTAATGGATGTCATTCGGGCTGGAGGAAGGTGGGGTGGGGGTGGGGGGGGGGGGGGGGGGAAGGGGAGGCGTTGGGAGAAACAAAAAACACCCTTTCACCTGCCTATGCTTCTGACAGTTGGAACCATTTTGCATTAGTTTTAACTGCTGCTTGGAATTTGTCCATGATTTAAAAATGTCATCACCATTCCAATGTATACAATCCAAGGCAATAAAAGTGAAAGGACATCAATACCTCGCACACTCGCTAACATCCTCAAAATTATCAAGCCAATTCTGAAGATTGTTCCAATCTGAGTTTTCTTTTGTGTACTTTTCGAGCTACTCCAACATTTTGCTTTCCTCTTTCATTTACGAACATACGAATTAGGAGCAGCAGTAGGCCACTCGACCCCTCGAGCCTGCTCTGCCATTCAATAAGTTCATGGCTGAACTGATTACTCCACATTTCCACCAACACCCAATAACTTTCCAGCTCCTTGCTTATCAAGAATCTATCTACCTCTGCCTTAAAAATAGTTAAAGACTCTGCTTCCACTGCCTTTTGAGGAAGAGAATTCCAAAGACTCACGATGCTCAGAGAAAACATTTCTCATCTCGGTTTTAAATGGGCGACCCCTTATTTTTAAACAGTGACCCCTAGTTCGAAATTCCCCCACAAGGGGAAACATCCTTTCCACATCCACCCTGTCAAGACCACTCAGAATCTTATGTTTCAATCATGTCGGCTCTTACTCTTGTAAATTCCATCGGATACAAGCCTAGCCTGTCCAATCTTTCCTCATAAGACAGGCCAGCCATTCCAGGTATTAGTCTAGTAAACCTTCTTTGTACTGCCTCCAATGCATTTACATCCTTCCATAAATAAGGTGACCAGTACTGTACACATAGTACAGTACACTCCACACAAGATCAGATGGCAGGATGTTCAACCTTGCCAGTCTAAGAGCGAAGACCAAAGTACGGAAGGTCCTCAGCAGGGAACTCCTCTTTGCTGACGATGCTGCAGTAACATCCCACACAGAAGAGCGTCTGCAGAGACTCATTGACAGGATTGCGGCTACATGCAACAAATTTGGCCTAACCATCAGCCTCAAGAAAATGAACATCATGGGACATGATGCTCCATCCATCAATATCGGCAACCACGCTCTGGAAGTGGTTCAAGAGTTCACCTACCTAGGCCCAACTATCACCAGTAACCTGTCTCTCGATGCAGAAATCAACAAGCGCATGAGAAAACCGTCCTCTGCTATGGCCAGACTGGCCAAGAGGGTGTGGGAAAATGGCGCACTAACACAGAACCCAAAAGTCCGAGTGTATCAAGCCTGTGTCCTCAGTACTTTGCTCTACGGCAATGAGGCCTGGACAATGTATGTCAGCCAAGAGCGACGTCTCAATTCATTCCATCTTCGCTGCCTCCGGAGAATCCTTGGCATCAGGTGGCAGGACCGTATCTCCAACACAGAAGTTCTCAAGGTCGGCAACATCCCCAGCAAATACCCCTACTAAGCAAGCGGCGCTTGAGATTGCTTGGCCATGTGAGCCTCGTGGAAGATGGCAGGATCCCCAAGGACACATTGTACAGTGAGCTCGTCTCTGGTATCAGACCCACCGGCCGTCCACACCTCTGCTTTAAAGACGTCTGCAAACTCGACATGAAGTCCTGTGACATTGATCACAAGTCGTGCGAGTCAGTTGCCAGTGATCGCCAGAGCTGGCGGACAGCCATAAAGGCAGGGCTAAAGAGTGGCGAGTCGAAGAGACTTAGCTGTTGGCAGAAAAAAAAAGACAGAAGCGCAAGGGGAGAGCCAACTGTGCAACAGCCCTGACAACCAATTTTATCTGCAGTGCCTGTGGAAGAGTCTGTCACTCTAGAATTGGCCTTTATAGCCACTCCAGGCGCTGCTTCGCAAACCACTAACCACCTCCAGGCACTTACCCATTGTCTCTCGAGACAAGGAGGCCAAAGAACAAGAAGAACTGTACATATGTGGTTTCATGAATGTCCTGTACAGCTGAAGCATAACCTCCCTACTTTTGTATTCAATTCCCCTTGCGATAAATGATAACATCCTGTGAGCTTTCCTAATTACGTGCTGTACCTGCATACTAATCTTTTGTGATTCATGCACCATGACACCCAGATCCCTCTGCATCTCAGAGCTCTGCAATCTCTCACCATTTAGATAATATGCTTCTTTTTTATTCTTACTGACGGTGTACAATTTCCCACATTATACTCCGTTTGCCAGGTCTTTGCCCACTCACTTAACCTATCTATATCCCTTTGTAGCCTCCTTATGTCCTCTTCACAACTTACTTTCTGACCTATCTTTGTGTCATCAGCAAATTTAGCAACCATACCTTTGGTCCCTTCATCTCAGTCATTTAGATAAATTATAAAAAGTTGAGGCCCCAGCACAGATCCCTGTGGTACACCACTCATTACAACTTGCCAACCAGAAAATGACCCATTTATGTCTACTCTCTTGTTTCCTGTTAGCTAACCAATCTTCTATGTATGCCAATATGTTACCCCCTACACCATGAGCTTTTATTTTCTGCAATAACCTTTGATGTGGCACCTTATCAAATGCCTTCTGGAAATCTAAGTACAATACCCTTTGTCCACAGCACAGGTAACTCCCTCCCTTAAAAACTTTCAACTCCTTTTTCTAAATTCTTTTACGTCTTCGCCCTACAATATTTAAAAAGACTAGAATTAATTGGAAATCAACCTTCCAAAAAGTGTTCATATTTTCAAGATTTTCTTTAGTTCAGTGAAGCACATCACAAACAGGGAACATCTCGAATTTACAGCAGCAATGTCAAAAATATTCCAATGTCAACATGACACCACTTCCATACAGACTGCCGTGAAACCCACACCAGTCTTCAAAAGAGCACTACCCCACAGGATCAAGGACAGATTTCAGTCAGGCCCCAGTCAGCTATGTAGATCTGCTTACCCAAAAGACACTCTACTGAACAGGCCAAGGGGTGGTTGCAACAAATAGATAATCTCGACAATACAGGATACTACAACATTATCTGCATCTTCACACAGAAGGGCAAGGCGAAAAATAGATTCATTCCATCCATACAGGACACCTTACAATCCATCTTGGAGATAAAGAGCCAACAATCTAACTATGAATGAAGCACAAAGATTGCTTGCCCATGTACCCACAAATTCAAAGCACCTGATGACATTTGTGATTGGAGTCTCCAATTCCAAGCAAAAGCAAAATAAATTAGCATGGCCTACCCAAAAGTCAAGGGACAGTGGCCCTTCCAGAGCCACTAGATTTCAATTTCTTCCAAATATTTTTGTTCATGCTTGGTTAATCCAGGTTACCCCATGTTAAACACTTATAGAACCTTAGTTAGACCAGACTGAGTACTGTGCTCAGTTCTGGTCTCCATATTACAAAAAGGATACAGAGGCACCGGAGAAGGTACGCAAAAGGTTTACAAGGATGATACCAGAGCAGAGAGATTATACCCATCAGGAAAGATTGAATGGGCTGGAGCTTTTTTCTCTAGAACAGAGAAGGCTGAGGAGTGACCTGATTAAAATTATGAATGGGTTTGATAGGTAGAGATGTTGTTTCCACTTGTGGGGAGTCCAAAATTAGAGGCCACAAATATGAGAAAGTAATTAATGAATTCAGTAAACAATTCAGGAAAAATTTCTTTACTCAGTGAAACTTGGTACCATATGGAATAGTTGCGACGAACAGCATTAGTACCTTTAAAGGGAAGCTAGATAAGTAAATGAGGAAGAAAGGAATAGGAGCATATGCAGATAAAGTTAAGTGGAAAAAGTGGAGTAGAAAGAGGCTTATATGGAGCATAAACATCAGCACAGACTAATAGGGCCAGATGATCTGTTACTGGCCTGTAAATTTTATGTAATGAGATCTCAAACCCAAACGACCTAGAATCTCAGGAAAATGGCTTTGTACAATGCTGAATGGTTTAGATACAGGCCAAAGGAGCACTAAACAGATGTTCGACTATAGAAAAACAACAATGCAGAGGACAGGAAAAGACCATCATGACATGTTGGGCCAGTGTCTAGGAGATATATCTCAATAGCAGTCATACCCCTCTATCTACTTTTTGTCCAGTATTTATTCAATATCAGGTTTATTTATAAGGAAAGCTAGCTCAAAAAAACCATCAAATTCATCAAGCTACAATTTTTTTGTGGATGTACAGTCCATCATCAGCTGGACCTAGTCTTATGTACATGGAATTCACAAATCGTTGCTTTACAAGTCATAAATTAAGCAAGCTCACAATCAAGAGCAAATCACAGATGTTAAGACAAAATGCTACAGGACAGAGAGAAAAAGTAATTCACACAAGGTATGAGGGGAACAGAATAATTCAGTAAAATTTATAGGTTCACAGATCAAACCTTTTCTATGATTTGCTGACAAGAGATCCTTTAAAACCTTGCTCAGCTGGGAAGTGAGGCAAATATTTCCTGCAGGTTCAGCTTCTATATTGGATTTGGTTTCTTACTTTTCCAATAAAAATGGCCATCCATTATCTGTATTTCGACTCTGTTAAATTTGCAGATTCACTCAGGGTACCAGTTGGGCCATCATAAAACAATAGGCAGTGTCCTGTTTTCCAAATTTGTCACAAGACTTTATGTTGATACTGCACTTATAGGTGGTACTAAAATAGAGCAGTTTGCAGCTAGCTTTTATATTGTAAGAATATAATTTTTATTGAGGCCACTCTTCTCCCATGCTGTTTTAGGTGTGTTGTGCACTGAAAATGCAGAGAAGGCAAAGCTTTGTTTGGGTAGCTTATTAGGGTTGAACATGAGACTTTGGATAGAACTCAGATGAAATACTTTTGGTATCTGATGTTCCAAACCTGAATTTTGTAGACCTGAATCAACCAAGAAAAATCCAAATGCAGATTTAGATTTTTGGTCTAAAGACAGACCACCTGAAAAGTATCCAAAGTTGAACTCCGGACACTTATTAGAAAGGCTTAATAGATCTTATTTTACTTATCTGGGTTATTCTTACATTTCCTTTGTTACATACAGAACTCAAATCTAAAAAGGAATAATGTAGCTTATGTAAAAGTCATTTCAAATTAGGATTTTTGAGCGAGAGGGGGGCGAGCGAGAGAGGGAAATATGTCAACAACTGGAGAACTGTACTTAGAGCAATCACTGTTTTCAGGAGAGGAAAGCAGAAAACTGGGATTAGCATAGAATTTTTAAAAAAGCAGAGTGGAAACAAAAACAAAAAAAAAAACCATATGTCATTCACAATCATTATTTTAATCAATTATTACCAAATGAAAAATACTGGGTAAAATAATATACAAAAAATATTTGTACCTTTTCTCAAAGCCTCAAGAAGAAAAGCGAGATTTTCAGCAAAGCTCCCCTGAAATTACAACATTTCAATGTGGTCAGTGGATTATCCATAAATAAACACAATCGAAAAAATTAAAATAATCTGTTAATCCTCACCCTCCAGAAGTTAGATATATAGCGAGATACAGCACTGAAATATACAAGAGCAGTAGGGTGTAGTACTTTCACAATTTAACCAGTTGCAATGGCATCAACTGAGTGGCTTGCTTTGTACTATTGTTCTCTGAAAAGTAGGTATAGTACTTAAAATATTTGGTTGCATTATAGTGGGAACTACATGGAACATAGCAGGCATAAATGTAATTGGAGCATTCTTTAAATTCCACATATCCAGAATTCTATACAGCACTCATATCGGTTGCAGTGTGTGGGAGAATGAACACAGTGTGGGGTTTGTGCACATCAGTATGCACTTTTTTGTCACATAAAATTAGCTGACAGTATTAAACTGATCATGGTAATTTTGTTGTTGCAAATTGGGTCACAGTGCGCCAGGAGAAGTATAGCAGATGCATCATTTTGGTTTATTTCTCTTGTATGTTGATCACTTTCATTAAATTTAGAAGTCAGAGCAATTGATTTTAGAAGGTAGACCAGGACTGATAGTGATAAAGTTATAACTTACATGAATTTACATCACTGTTCAGTAAATGAAAACTTGAATATATTACGAAAAAATGTCAGGATTAGAAAACATCAATGTTGCATTCAAATGACTCACAAAAACTTTTTCTCCAACAACATTCTCAAGCTGGAGCTGTCTTGTGATTTCTCTCAGTGCAGTCTTGTCATCTGTTTGTAATAAACCTAAAACATAACAAAAACAAAATGACCACTGTCATCTTATTTCTTCACCAAGAAAAATAAAATATTAAGCCTTTTGGACCTGATTGATTAGCAACAAAAAGAATAAAGGTAGAACAGTCATTTTTCAACAAAATATTCATCATTCAAATCTAAGATTTTAAGGGTGCCAAGAGAAAACTGGACAGTGACTGAGTAACAAATGTAATACAGAATGCTAAAAATTCTTCCAACAATACTTGACAGTCAAGAGACCACATTAAAACCCAAAAGGGACCTGAATGGAGTTGAGCATAAGAAGAAACAGAAGATGGTTAACATGGTGAATGATTACTTCTTGGAGGATTTTTATAAAAGCAGGCCAACAGTAACAATGTTCCATCCAAAACCAAAAAATATACTGTCTGCATACTCAGA